>NC_074696.1:41695572-41995572 GCF_029448725.1 Salvelinus fontinalis | reverse complement strand
TTTTCCCTCCAGGGATGTAAACTACCCATGAGTCTTTCTTCTCTCATGGAAAATATTGTGATGAATATGTTTGATTTTGCACAATATTATATCCAATATTATAGCCTTTAAATCAACCAATCATTAAATCTATTGATCTTCAATCAATCGTATCACACTCAATAAAATAAAAACTCACCCATTTTCTCTGTTGATGCCTCCTTATGTAAAAAGCGTAGAATAAAAGCTGTAAACTGTACTATCCAGAGAGCTACAGTGCATTCGGAAAGTATTCAGATTGTTCCACATTTTGTTACATTACAGCCTTATTCTAAAATTGATTAAATACATTTGGTTCCTCATCAATCTACACACAATAACCCATAACAAGTTTTTAGAAATGTTTCCAAATTTATCCAAATTTAAAACAGAAATACCTCATTTACATAAGTATTCAGACCCTTTGTAAGAGACTCGAAATTGAGCTCAGGTGCATCCTGTTTCCATTGATCATCCTTGAGATGTTTCAACAACTTGATTGGAGTCCACCTGTGGTAAATTCAAATGATTGGACATGATTTGGAAAGGCACACACCTGTCTATATAAGGTCCCACAGTAGACAGTGCATGTCAGAGCAAAAACCAAGCTTTGAGGTCGAAGGAATTGTCTGTAGAGCTCCGAGACAGGATTGTGTGGAGGCACAGATCTTGGGAAGTGTACCAAAAGAATTCTGCAGCATTGAAGGTCCCCAAGAACACAGTGGCCTCCGTCATTCTATAATAGAAGAAGTTTGGAACCACCAAGACTCTTCCTAGAGCTGGCCGCCCAGCCAAACTGAGCAATCTGGGGAGAAAGGCATTGGTCAGGGAGGTGACCAAGAACCTGATGGTCACTCTGATAGAGCTCCAGAGTTCTTCTGTGGAGATGGGAGAACCTACCAGAAGGACAACCATCTCTGCAGCACTCCACCAATCAGGCCTTTATGGTAGAGTGGCCAGACGGAAGCGACTCCTCAGTAAAAGGCACATGTCAGCCCGCTTGAGTTTGCCAAAAGGCACCTAAAGGACTCTCAGACCATTGGAAACAAGATTCTCTGGTCTGATGAAACCAAGATTGAACTCTTTGGCCTGAATGCCAAGCATCCCGTCTGGAGGAAACCTGGCACCATCCATACGGTGAAGCATGGTGGTGGCAGCATCATGCTGTGGGGATGTTTTTCAGCGTTAGTGCCTGAGAGGGATCGAGGGAAAGATGAACAGAGCATAGTACAGAGAGATCCTTGATGAAAACCTGCTCCAAAGCACTCAGGATCTCAGACTAGGGCAAAGGTTCCCCTTCCAACAGGACAACGAGAATGACCCTCTCCCCACCGATGTGATTACTACTTCTGAGGGTTTAGCGCTTGAGGCAGTCACCTCATACAAGTACTTGGGAGTATGGCTAGACGGTACACTGTCCTTCTCTGAGCACATATCAAAGCTGCAGGCTAAAGTTAAATCTAGACTTGGCTTCTTCTATCGTAGTCGCTCCTCTTTCACCCCATCTGCCAAATTAACCCTGATTCAGATGACCATCCTACCCATGCTAGATTACGGAGATGTAATTTATGGATCGGAAGGTAAGGGTGCTCTCAAACAGCTAGATGGACATTACCATTCGGCCATCAGATTTGCCATCAATGCTCCTTATAGGACACATCAGTGCACTCTATACTCCTCTATAAACTGGTCATCTTTGTATACCCGTCGCAAGACCCACTGGTTGTTGCTTATTTATAAAACCCTCTTAGGCCTCACTCCCCCCTATCTGAGATATCTACTGCTGCCCTCATTCTCCACACACAAAACCCCTTCTGCCAGTCACATTATGTTAAAGGTCCCCAAAGCACACACATCCCTGGGTCGCTCTTTTTTTCAGTTCGCTTCAGCTAGCGACTAGAATGAGCTGCAAAAAAACACTCAAACTGGACAATTTTATCTCCATCTCTTCATTCAAAGACTCAATCATGGAAACTCTTACTGACAGTTTGTGGCTGCTTCGCTTGATGTATTCTTGTTTCTACCTTTTTGCCCTTTGTGCTGTTGTCTGTGCCCAATAATGTTTGTACCATGTTGTGCTGCTGCTATGTCGTGTTGCTACCATGTTGTTGTCATGTTGTGTTGCTACCATGCTGTGTTGTTATGTGTTGCTGCTTGCTATGTTGTTGTCTTAGGTCTCTCTTTATGTAGTGTTGTGGTGTGCCTTTTGGTTGGCCATCATTGTAAATAAGAATTTGGTCTTAACTGACTTGCGTAGTTAAATAAAGGTTAAATAAAATGACCCTAAGCACACAGCCAAGACAAAGCAGGAGTGGCTTCGGGACAAGTCTCTGAATGTCCTTTAGTGGCCCAGCTAGAGCCCGGACTTGAACCCAATCGAACATCTCTGGAGAGACCTGGAAATAGCTGTGCAGCAACGCTCCTCATCCAACCTGACAGAGCATGAGTGGATCTGCAGAGAGGAAATCTTGAAACTCCCCAAATACAGGTGTGCCAAGCTTGTAGCGTCATACCCAAGAAAACTCAAGGCTGTAATTGCTGGGTCGGAATAGTTATGTAAATGTGATATTTCAGTTTATAAATTTTAATGCATTTGCAAAAATGTCTAACAACCTGTTTTTGCTTTGTCATTATGGGGTATTGTGTGTAGATTGATGAGGGGAAAAAAATGATTCAATCTATTTTAGAATAAGGCTGGAACGTAACAAAAATTGGAAAAAGTCAAGGGGTCTGAATACTTTCCGAATGCACTGTATACCTAAGTTACATGGTGTACTTTTGTCTTTGCTGGGGGACAGATAGTGATGAGAACACATGACCAGTGACTTGAAATCACTGGCAACTTTAATAATGGAACACAAGTCACTTTAATGATGTTTACACATTTTGCATTACTCATCTCATATGTATATACTGTGTTCTATTCTATTGTATTTTAGTCTATGCCGCTCCGACATTGCTCGTCCAAATGTTTATATATTTTTAATTCCATTCATTTACTTTAGATTTGTATGTATTGTGTGTATTGTTGTGAAATTGTTAGATATTACTTGTTAGATATTACTGCACTGTTGGAGCTAGAAACGCAAGCATTTCACTACACCCGCAATAACATCTGCTAAACATGTGTATGTGGCCAATAAAATTTGATTTGATTTGATCTTCATTAATACCCATGCCCCAGCAGAGAACATCCAAGGGCAATAGAAATATCACTTCACATTAAAAATGATTAATCTCAATCTTACGGTCTCTCTCTTGTCTACAAGACAAGACAACCCATTCCATACCTTTTAACCCATCAAAGTCAACTGGGTTAAAAGGTACATAAAAAATCCTCAAAGTTTCTGGAATATTATACCTTGTTTTGTTTTTCCGAAAGTCGGAGGGCTTCATTTTTTACTACAATATCCATATATTGTGGGTAAACTTCCTGTGAAATAGGCGGCTTTTCACAAGCAGACTTTAATGTGCTGGGCTTTTCTGTATAAACACAACTTTTCACCTCATAAATGTTTATATGGAACAATGGGTCGATATTACATAAAAACAAGATGTTGTTTTACCGTAACTGGTTCTCGAAAAACATTGTCCTTGTCAGCCAATTAGTTGGTATTAGTGGGAATCTATATACGTGGAGAGAATTTATGGAAAGACACAACTTTGAGGTTTCAAACAAGGAATACGACACTGTTATTAAAGCTATACCTTGTGGGATAAAAACTTTACTTCAGAATAATGCATATTTTGGAATATCTCCTATTGTAAGCGATATCCAGGTGATTGGCATAGGTCTACTAGATACGAAATTCAACAATCGTTTATTAAGGGATATTTTCTACAGGAAGTCTATTCCCTCTTTGATATTTTGTTGGGCTTCGTTTGATGTAAACTGGCGTCGTGCTTGGCTCACTCCACACACATTTATGGTGACCAATAAAGTAAAGAAGATCTCTTTTAAGATTATCCATAGATTCTATCCGTGTAATAGCTTGATTTCTAAATATATACCTGATGTTACCAGTGAATGCAGTTTTTGTGAACTAGAAACTGAATCTATTGAACATTTATTATGTCATTGTTTACATAGTGAAGTGTTCTGGACTGATGTAAAACTACAATATCTTGGCCACAAAATGCATACAACCATTGACAGTTCTAAGTTAGACATATTATTTTACCACACTTCAATTGATTCCACAATTGAACGTGAGTATGTCATAAATCTCTTTATTTTATTAGGAAAAATGTTCAACACAAATCAAAATTTATGAAGAAAAAGTCCCTTTTCTTATTTTTAAAAATCTGATTTGGAAAACTATTTAGAGTCATTAAAACGTATTCAAAACAAAATGTTTTTTTTTTTATTCGCTACATGTCTGTATTTGAATTGATATAATGTGGATTTTATGTTTTTTTTTTTCTCTTAATATTTTGTGGAATCCCTCTAGCTGTTCTGTTTATGTGTCGCATGTTACTATTTAATTTAAAAAAAACTATACATTTCCATGGTTTTCAACGTTCTTGTGTAGGCTCTGATATTCCATTGGTAATCAAATCGGTCTGTCATCATAGTACTTGCGCGGGATTGGTTTTGAATATCCAACCGCTCAGCAGTCTTTGGCTCCGCCTTGTTGTACCTGTCGTTCTGTGAGAGGCTGTCAGGGTTTTCTATTGTCCCGCCCATTCCCTCCGATCTGATTAAATTTTACAAGAGCGTGTGCGATGTAATGGTGGTTGTCACTGACGAATGTGAATAAAAAGCCGGTGGACACAGTGAAGATAAGGAGACAAAACCACGTCAAAATATTGGGCGCTGTACGGGAATAGCGGGAGATAGTGGAGCGTGGCAGGAGGGTGCTCACTACTCTTTCAAACGCGACCGACGCCGCTAACCACGCAGAATATGGCGGAGCATCACACAGCCACGGACGGCAAGCACAAAGCGTCTCCGAATGCCGGGGGATCGCTGCATGGTAACAGCCGACCCAACGCGGTGGGTGGAGGAGGGGGCAAAGGAGGCCTCTCTGGCGGACTGGCACAGCCAGCGGGGTGGCAGTCCTTACTCTCGTTTACTATTCTTTTTCTGGCCTGGTTGGCAGGCTTCAGTTCTAGACTTTTTGCAGTGATCCGGTTCGAGAGCATCATCCACGAGTTCGATCCATGGTAAGTAACGTTAGCTAATTAGCGAACTACAGTATTAGCTAGCGAGCCAAAGCTAACGTTGCTTGCGTTTGTCAATAGGATTGCTAGCCAGAAGCGGAGTCATGTTTGCTGCTGTTCTAGATGGGTTGATGCCTAGCTTCATTGACTGTATGGTAATGTCTCGTGATCTGTCTCCCTGACCTCATAATGCTGTTTTTGTAGCCAACTTTCATGGCGCACAACTTCCCTGTTGCAAAACTTTCCCTGCTTTCCCCGGACGGTCTTTGAAAAACGACGAGTTAGCTAATAACGAACTAGTTGACGTTATATAGTTAGCACACGACAACCTGCAAATCAACAATTTTCTCAGTATTATGAATAGGCTGACAGATTGTTAGCCAGCTAAATTAGCTAGGCAAGCAATGTCCTGAAGGCAGAACATCTTGGACATTTCCTCCTGAGGAATAGGCCTAGAACTTTATATTTCTTTCATTACTTTATTCACTCATCGAAGTTGGGTATCCTAGTCAGTCGCGGTTATCGTGGCTCCAAGAGGACAGTCAGTGCCACTTCTCACTTTGGGTACAACATTGCCAACTATGTTGATCTGCGTCTCAGGTTTTAGAGTTTTATTTATAGCCTCAAAAACACCCGAAGGTTGTGGTAATTATCGATACTTTAGCATAGACATGCAAGTACAGCTCATTACAATTTTATTGGCCTCCTAACATATATGTATGGCCACTGGCCAGCTTGAATATGTGGGCACTGCCAATTTATAATACAAATCAACTTAACGTGACACTTTTTATGACAGCAGGATTAAAACCCGGAAGCCAGGGGGTGTCTCCTCTCGGTTTATTCTTGGCATCTTTACACACTGTACTCCGGATTATTCTGCTATTGTCTATCTGTCCAAACGGCTGCCTGCCATTCATATTTTTTTTTAGATCAGCATTGCAGTGTCCCATTCAAATCACAGCTGATGTGGTTTTATTTCATGTGGGCTATTAGCCAATACTCAACACTGTTGTTACTGTAGTGGCACCATTAAGTATTGGTTAGCAGTGTACATGATTGCACAAGGTGCAATAATGCCCCTACTGAAGTGAAACATCTGAATTAATGTGTTACCTTAGATAAAGTGCATGTTACTTTGCCTAGGCAGTGTTACTGTGCACTCCTCTTTTAAAGGGATTTTGGCAATGAGCCCTGTATCTAATTCCCCAGAGTCAGATGCACTTGTGGATACCATTTTTGTCTGTGTCCAGTATGAAGGAAGTTAGAGGTAGTTTCGCTAACTAATGTTAGGACAATCACTTGGAGTCTATTGGGATTTGCCTGCATGCTATGTTAACAAGCAAGGGTAAATGGTAGACCCTGGGCTAATGTTGCACTTTTCACACAACTACCATTATTCCTCTCCCACACTAAGTACCCGGCTTTGCCTAGACCTATGTGTGCTGTCTGTATAAAGTACCTTCAAGTAGAGCTCCAGAGGACTTCCTCAGTAAAATTGCAAGGAGACTCAATGCAGAATTGTTGTGAGCCCCAAATGACACCCTATGGGCCCTGGTCAAAAGTAGTGCACTATATTGGGAAAAGGGTGCCATTTGCGACAAATCCAAATGCAACAGAATTGCGTTGTTTTGGCATATGTCTGGTATGCTGCCTATGACGGGCTACCTTGGGTGGTCACATGGTTCCCAGCCTCTCTAAGGTAAATGGTTAGCTCGCTGTGTGGTTTACTAGGTAACCTGAGGATGGTGGGAAGATCATTAACCCATCTATCAAGCTCTTCCGGATGCGTCTTATTTGAAGCCGCAGATTTTTGTAACGCTCTTGCTATTCTTAGAGGGTTCGTTCGGAGCTTTCCTCAAATCAATTCTCTTTCATGACATCAAGTTTGTGTTGAGGCTTGTTCTGTGTTTTTTTTTTTTTTTTTTTAGCATCCAAATGCTTGTGATCGATAAATCAAGAGCATTTTACTCGACAGCGAGAACAGAATGCGAGATTGGATTTATCAGCAGTATGCCAAGCTAATATTGAACTATGCAAATATTGTTTGATGGAACAGTGAGTGGCATGACAAGACTGTTACCTTCAGCCCTGCTCTCTAAGACCCAGATATAGTATAGTTGATTTTATTTGCCTTATCTGGTCCATAGGCTACCTGTTGGAAACACCAGGCTACTTCAGTGTCATGTTTCGTCTAGAAGTTTGTGTCAAATGTTTTTATTGATGGCAGCTGCCAAAACATCCCTTGGATCATTTAAACCGTTACAGCTCAGCTCATTTGTCAAGATGCTGCGTTGACTGACTGAGGGGATTGCAAGCGCGTCATTGAGCTTACTGAAACTCAAACCACAAGGCTCGAAGTCCAAGCGATGGCCTACACACCCTTTTTGGGGGAAATAACACCTCCTATTGCCTCCCACATTTCTCTCACTTTGTTCAACATTTGCCAAGCTTCTGATGGAGCCATTCAATATCACTCACAGGTTTGATTTCCGTCCAACTCTGCGGTAACCTCTCTGCTTCTATTCAGACAGTGCACATGTAGGGAACTTGGAATCAGTCTATCCTCCTGTTATCCCACCCCTGGGGATTCAGAAAACTGGGCCTATTCTGTCAGGAGCAATGGGAAGGAAGAGTTTCCGTCAGAGATAATGATCTGGACGTTCAGGAAAGGTTTAAGCACTGGGTTTCATCTGTGGCCAAACACGCACACCGACACACCCACCTCGATGGTGCCATAGGTTCGTCTGCTCGCCAAGGCTCGCCAAGGCTTTGAGCCTGAGCCCTAGATGGACGCTCGCTGCGCATCGCAATCACCTTTGGATCTTGCAAACTGCCACTTTGCTCAAGGTGAGGGAGGGGGAGCGAGAGAGAGGGGGAAAGAGAGCCTGGTGGATTCTTTGCCAGGCAACCATGTCTGTCTCTCTGCGATCTGAGGCTTAAGTTGATTAGGCTAACCCTTTATTGAGCGGTAAAACAACAGGCGGCAATCCCTCTTCTGCCAGGACAGATGAGCCCAGGTTATATGGGTGAATCACTCGGGCCTTAGGCTACAGCTATACCCTTTCATTTCCCTCCAGAATGAAGATCTCATAGGTGGATTAAACTGAAGCGATGCTTTCTGAACACTCTAGCATCTCATGTTGGTGTATAGGCCAGCTGCAGTGAGAGCGGCAGAAGTCATCAGTGATAATTGGTATTGCGAAGAGTAGCCTTTGGGTCACCCTTCTATCTACCTTTCTCTTTGAAATATGCAATGAAGGCCAACAGCAATGCTACTTTTCTTTTCAGATGTCTTCTAAATCACTCCTTCGAAGGTGTTTAGTTATCCCCTTATTGCACCATAAGTCATAAACAGAGATGCACCCCGACACTCATGTATTTCTTATATGACATAGCCTAACGCACAAGGTTTTCTTTATACAAATGTATCATGCACATTTAATGGCCTCTGAGCTGTCTAGGAGAACCTGTTTTCATGGTCCCCCTCGGCAGCAGACGATATGCCAAGTGGAGTTGTTTCGTCAAGCTATTTGATCTCATTATTGGCTTAGTCATCAATGTCCCCCCCCGCCCCCCCCTATCGAACATGTATCTAAGCAAATTGCTTGAAGCGGGGAGAGTGCAACTTACTGTGAACAGTTACTCTAATGTGTTATGTGGTAAGGATCTAATTCTGATAGATGTATCTAATAGAGGCTTGGCTGAAGAGTGTCCCAAAACCTACGTTTATTCCCTGCAGCATCGCCGCCTCAGCCATTTGTCCAACAGATAATGAAATATGCAGTGCCCGATTAACTGCAGTGGGTGGCAAACTTTGTAAAAAGACATTTTCAGAGTCCCTATAATGCGTTGTTTGGAGCACAGGGCAAGAGGCTTGATTTGATGCCCAGCAATGCAGCCCGAGGCCAGAATTGCATATACCTCAAGAAATAGGTAATTAACCAAGGAGATGGAATTTTTGTGATTTAAAACAAACAAAAGCATCATTTAAACAATACTCTGGATAGTGAGTGCTCATGTTGAAAGAATCTTTAGTGTTCTTCGCATTGGATCACTCTACCCACCCTCTTGGAAGTGACGCATCGAATAAAAATCACATTTATCCTGATCATTGATTTGACATGTAAAAGGGAACCTTTTGTTGGGCTTGTATCGACACTCCTGTAGATGAAGACCGGCAGCTTTGTGAGATCGCCGTGTGTTTCTTTGAAGCACATTTTCAATGCCAAAGATGCTGTTCTGGCTTCCGTTAGACTCCAGTCCCAGGCATAACCAAATTCGAATCACACCCAATTCAGAGGTAATGACCAAATACACCACTTTATTCTCCTATTGTCTTCAACCATGGCCCTTGATGCTAAGCCCATGATGAACTTCCATTTCCCATGTACCCAGGGGCGGTGGGTGAGGAGTTATGGCTGACGTGTGCGGTTGTGGCAGCACGCGTAGGAGCTGAGCTGGCAGGAAGGCGCTTAGAGCTCAGGGGAGCCATCAGGGAACACAAAAAGCTCTGCTGGCATATAAACATTTGTTTGTTTTGGGGTTATTCCATTCACCTATACACTGCGGAATCTGGCAACCCACTACAAAGCACATGCATTCCTGTTTTGTTGACTTCTACCTCATTGAGTAAGCCTCTTGCTGTTTTTTTATTTCTGTTACGAGTGTGAATAGTGTTAGAGCGGGTTTTGTGGAGCCGTTGCCATCTGTCGCCAAGAACAAGGTCCTCCCATCCATAACAACCCTCATTGCAGTTCATGAGGATGGTCGACGCTATGCACAGCCGGGATGGGGATTGTGGTTGAGTTAATTGCACGGAATTGGCGATCGCTGACGGTTCCCCATTGCTACCAAATTTAAATATACATACGCATACCTAATGGTGTGATTCTGAAAGTGTGCTACGGAGGCTGCCTAACGAGAGCCTCTTCCTGTCAACAGCCCGGATGCCACGCAGCTTCGCCGCGATGGAGGACGACTGTGCGCTGGAGTATTTGTTAATCTGATTGATTGCTTACCTCTAAGCCCCAAGTGGCCTTAAATATCAGTGTCTGCCTGGAGAAGACCAGCATCATGCGGTGAGGGAGATGAAGCCGTAGACTTTTAGAGGTCTCTGTGAGGCTGTTAGGGTTAATTTATGCGGTTGGGGGGGGGGGGGTTACTGAACTAGTGCAATGGGATAAATCGTATCGCTTGCAAAACATGTATGGTAGTATTCTGCCAAGAAATCCCCAGGCTTGTTTTTCTTTTACATCTTCTCCCTCAGACTACACACACTTGCTGGACTTTTAACAGGCATTTTAAACCGCTCACAATTGCTGTGCTCCCGTCAGTTCTTTCTCCCGCGCTCTCTCTCTCTCTGTATAGTCTTCCTACCCACAGGTAGAGCTGTGACGTAATTGAATAACAGTGTAACTGACGGTTATGGTTGGAGACCATAATGAAAATGTTAAATTGCTTCCAAAACCATTTTAAATAGGCCTACAGTCATTTTCGTTTTTTGTTGTGTCTTATCTTTTATGTAGATACACTTTACTTAATAGCTGGAGTGTTTGCTAATGATTATGCTAGGTTTCTGTATAGCACTTTGTGACATCTGCTGATGTGAAAAGGGCTCTATAAATCCATTTGATTATAAGCAATTGTTTTGCTAACTGTCTATTAAATGTTTTGCATCTCTTTCCATCTGTCCTTTTTGTTGCTTGAGCAGCTCGTTGCTAGATGCGCGGGGTGTAGAGCGCTATAGGCTATGGCACTTCTATACAAAAAATCTATACAATGCACGTTGTCATATTTTTTTATTTTTTAGCAAGCAGTGGTGCAATGGTTGGATGTGTCTGACTTCATTAATTATTCAACAGCAGTTGACCAAGGTTCTGGCTCTGAGGCCTATGTTCTAATGTTGTGTCAAATGGACAATGGGCCAATCCTCGCCAACCTGGCATGGTATCATTTTGATATGGAATCTCTTCTGATTAGTGTATAAATTAAGATCAGGTCCTGGCCGATATGCCGCCCTTGGTGAGATCCTCTCCGAATGATTGCTGAGTTTCGGTAGTGTGAGTGCACGCCTGGCTGTCAATGTTACGCTTCAACTTTCGCCTCCACCTCGCTTTGGCCTTACATCCCGGTGAAGAGAAACTGCAAGAATCTAGGGCATGAATGATGGTCGGAATCTAAGGGACCTAATCTGCTGATGTACCAAAAAAAAGCAAGTCCCTCGTTGCCAGGTGATAATATTTCATTCTCACGTTGCTCCCAGAGAGGATGGTTAGTATTCGCTCAGTGCTGAATAATTAACCTAGCAGTGGATTTGACGGCCAAAACCGCTTAAAAATATAAAATGAGTCAACTGAGTTTGCGTTTATCCGGGATATAGCCCCTCTCCCTGGGATGGACTTGATGGGCGGAGGCCTGATTGTGCTAAATATTCCGACAGCCATCGGTTGGTGGGGGCAGAAGGGCACCTTCACTCACTGACAAAAGTCAGCAGTTTCGCTGTGGGAGAGCGCACCTTCATGGAGCGAGGGGGAAGGAAGCAGAGGGAAAGTAGTCCACAGCCATTCAACCAGGCTGGAGGAGGTAGTGGAGGGGTCAAAGACAATCAATTGTCCAAAAAACGAATTGGCATATCTGTTAAAAAAAGGGGATTTTTTTTGTTTTATTTTCTGAAGTTATAAGATTATTATTGAATTTCTTGTAAGGCCGATGAGGTTGTCTAGTTGGAGCAGAGCTGTTTTTAATAAGATCAAGTCTCTAATCTTTCGTGGCTGAGAAGTTAAAATAGCTGAGCGCTTAAGCGCGTTTTGTTACCGTCTTTCATCCATTTCCACATTAACCTACAGCTATTCTGTAACTTCTTACGAACTTGCTAGTGGAAGGCCTTAGACTGCTGTTTTGAGTTTTAAGGTAGCTTAACTGCAAGTAATCGGACTGTGAACGCAAGGATTATTGTGACGGTTAGGCCATGGTATCTCTTCGAAATACCGACGGTATGATTTTCAAAACTGGTTTTGGGGCGGGGTTAAAAACCGCCACTGCTTATAACTATAAGAAATCTAAAATGTGTCAAATGATATCAAACTCAGGGCTATAGCTTTGCATTTGGTTTGCTAACTTGCTAGCTTTAGTGGCTAGGTGTCAAGCTTCTTGGTTACAGCAAAGACATTCTAGCCAAGTACCAGTATCTTTAGCTAACATTCCACTCCTTGTCATTGCAAAGTGACTGGCCTTTCTGCCATCTTCAAATATGAACATTTCTATCATTGATGAGCTTGAGGAGTTGATCCTGATTTGATCACCCTCACGGCCATCTCTCAATCACAAAGATTATGCAGATATTGCTAAGCAGTCATTTTTTTTTGTTTGTCCAGACGTAACCTGGTAACTTAACAGACTAGTTTAATCTAAATACTGCAATTCCAACAACCTCTTTTTGCTTTGATTTTAAGCCTCAAAATAAAACTTGCCTCGCTAACAGCTAAATGTTTTTTGGCTTTGTTCTAATTTTATTTAAGGCTCCACGTTGTTAATAATAATGTTATTTCCAACAACCAATGAGGAACTCTGCCGTAAATCCAGCTGCATATCGAAACTTGCCTTTCAGCAATGACATTTAGTGGATTGTTAGCTAAAGACTAGTCTGGGTACCATTCTATCCCCTCCTGTGTGCGTCGTAATTGTTTTAGTAACAGTATTCTATTTATTTATTGGAATTTCACAATTTTCACCCATATTGAGATGACGGAGCAAAAAAAAAAACAGTGCACACTTCCACACACCTGCATACATATATACACGTATACAATCTTCCCCTCCATTCTCACCCCGTCCCTGTCATTGCATCTCTCAATACATACATTTTCAACACAAGCTCAGTTTAAATAAAGAAGTTAGATCACCACAATTCTGTTGGACCTGTTTTCAGAATTACACTGTACTTTCCAAGAAAATCCTTGCAGCATAATAGCTGATAAATCAGGTTCTAGATAATTTAGGTAGGGTTCCCGTACTTTGTAGAACTGATCTGTTTTAGAATGCAATGTACATGTCAGATATTCCAATGGCACCCATTCAAATAGTATCTTATGCCAATCTTTAATAGAACGGACCTTATCACTAATCCGATGTAAGAGGATGTTTTTCCTCGCTGCAAAAGTAAGGATGTTAAGCCTCCTCTTCCCCATAGACGTAACATGCCTACTAGGGAGACCTAACAGTAAAGAAACTAGGTCCAACTAGCCCCCCCCCCCCCTGAAAAATCTAGAACACTAGACCAGTATCTTTATTAATTTGGAACATGACCATAAACAATATGTTAGGGTGCCTGTATCAGTCTTACATTTTAAGACACTGAGGTGAGGAGGAAGAGGGACTGAAAGCACGTCTGTGATTTGGGGTTATATGCAATCTGTGTATTAACTAGATTGCTCGTACGAATGCAAAAACAATATCTGTAAATCTCCAAATGTCCTCCCACATGTCTTCGTCAATAGTAACAGACAATTCTTTCTCCCACACTCGTTTCACCCTCTGTCTACAGTAGAAAAGGACCTCAACATCAAATCAAACGTAGACATTTTCCTTTGTGGGGGAAAAAAGCGTTCTTTCAATGACGGACACATCAGGGTTGCCGATCAAGGTGGTGCTCTTCAAAATACGTCTTACTCGTAGAAAGCGGGGAAAAGTCCTGCTTTGGGAGTCGATATTTCTCAACCATCTACTCTAAATGGTTAATTTGCTGATAAGATTGTCAATAGTCTGCCTATGCCCCTATTAAGTAAAAAGTTAAAGCCAACATCCAGCAATCCTGGATCAAAATCTGGGTTGTTAAGAATTGGGGTAAGAGCAGAGGTTAGTTTGGACCTTCCCCAAAAAAGTCGAACTGATCTCCATGATTTGAGTGTGTTAAGCATAATGGGGTTATTGCAGTGATCCTTTACAGACTTGAAACTTCTGAAAAATAAAAGATCCCGTAAGGGGTATTTTGAAAGTCTCAATGTCTAACCAAATAGTCATCATTTATGATCCAGTCAGAAATATAACACAGGTGGGCACACCACTGATAAAGCCTAATATTGGGCAGATCCAAGCCCCCCCCCCCTATAGCCTGGCAATACTGCCATCTTAAGTCTTGGCTTGCATTTACTCCATATGAGGGAACTTAGCCAGCCAATTACATCTTTTGTTACCTTATTGGAGAGTCAGACGGGGATCATTTGGATTGGGTGAAGTAGTCTAGGTAAATGTTCATTTTCAGGAGGGATATTCTACCCAACCATGAAATCAGGAGAGTTCCTGCGCTCCATATCCTGTCTTATTGTATCAAACAAGGGAACAAAATTGGCTTTGTACATTTGCTGGAATTTAGGAGTTACAAATATACCCAGATACGTAAAACCTGAGGGAGACTATTTTAAAAGGGGGGAGAGGTAATGGGTACAGAATGAAGGCTACCAAGTGGCATAGCCTCTGATTTTGTTAAGTTAATCTTGTAGCCTGAGAATTCACTGAATAATTTAATATTAACAAGAGATGTAATTGAAGTCTCGGGTCTAGAGATGAATATCCGAGCATCCTCAGTGTACAAGCTTATTTTATGATGAACGTCACCAATGAGCAGGCCCTGTATAGCAGGCATTACGCTGATGGCCTCAGCCAGTGGTTCCATAGCGAGTGCAAATGGGAGAGGGGACAAAAGACAGCCTTGTCCGGTACCTCTGTGTGCAGAGAAGCTATTTGACCTTGCCCATTAGTAAGGACAGCAGCCTGAGGGTCATCATATAAAACTTTTAACATATTTTATGAAGTTGTCCCCAAGACAAAATTTAGTCAGAGCAAAGAATGGGTAAGACCGCTCCACACGGTCAAATGCTTTCTCAGCATCTAGGGAAGCACAATACCATCCATAGCACTTCGCTGATGGGCTTGAATAACATTTTACGAAGCCGCCTGACATTGTTACATGACTTACGGCCCTTAATGAGGGCCTATAACTGTGTAACTCCGTTAGGGCAACGTCTGAAAAATAGCGCACCTGGTAGTGTACAGTTGCTTGACTAGTCGGCGAAAGCCTGCATCACTCACGACAGAACGGTTGATTGTCAAGGGCAACGGAGTCCATTATCTTGGCTTTAATGGATTTTGCCTTTTGAGTTGTCTCGCTGAAGTTCTTACCCTTTTCAAATGACTACTTGACTGCTCGATCCACACGGCAGACATTGTTTGGGCAAAATTTTTACATGGCATCATTACGTCATGTACCTACATTTTATATAGGTATGCACGGTAGCTTTGACCTCGGTTTTTAACATCGTTTTTTTAAACTAGGCATTTTATTCTAATATCGGCCGATACCGATATATTGTGCATCCCTAGTTATCCGTCATCCTTTGAATCACCAGGTCCATTGTGCCTGGATCCGCAATGATGTTAGCCTCGCTAACGTTAGTTAGCCTCTACTGAACATCTACAGGGGTGGTGGTTTTGGTCGAGTTCTTAGTAGTTCTGCAGTCGGAAATTTGAGAATTAGCCGTCCAGACTCATTGTAGGGTAACTTATTTGAGCAAAGTCTACCACTTTATCAAGCAAGAGAATTTATATAAATAGAAATTAACGAAATCTATGGGAGCTCGCTGAAAGTGATTTCTACGGCGCCATTTTGTCTCACCGCCACTTCTTTTTTACAGTTCTATTATACAGTGCGTTCGGAAAGTATACAGACCCCTTTCCCTTTTCCACATTTTGTTACAGCCTTATTGTAAGATGGATTCAATTATCTTTCCTCTTCAATCTATACGTAATACTCTATAGGTTTTTAGAAATACTAGCAAATGTATGAAAAAATGTAACAGACCTTTATATTTACATACAGTATTCAGACTCTTTGCTATGATGCCAGAAATTGAGTTCCGATGCATCCTGTTTCCATTGATCAGCCTTGATGTTTCTACAACTTGATTGGAGTCCACCTGTGGTAAATTTAATTGTTTGGACATGATTTGGAGGCACACACCTGTCTATAAGGTCCCAGCTAGTAGTGTCACACCCAAGAAAACTTGGCTGTAATCACTGCCAAAGGTGCTTCAATAAAGTACTGACTAAAGGGTCTGAATACTTATGGAAATGCTTTATTTTTAATACATTTGCAAAAAAAACATTTATTGTAATTCTGGGGTATTGTGTGTAGATTGGGGGGGCAATTACATATATTTTAGAATAAGGCTGTAACATAACAATGTGGAAGAAGTCAAGCGGTCTGAATACTTTCCAAATGCACTGTTTCTTTGAAATGGTATCCCTCGTGTGCACTTCTAGTAATACCAGATACCATTTCTGTACACTACCAGGGTATGACCGTATGCACATCTGGATTCTGCCCTAGTGACTGGTTGATTTTGCTGAGATTAGCTCACTGATTCTCTGGTGTCGTTGATAGGCCCTTTGGCTGGTTCCCTGACAAGCTGATTGGCCAGCTGGCTGCTTGGCATATCTGGTCCTGCCGCCTGAGGTATGGCAGAGGCAGGGAGATTTTTATGGGGGCTGATGTACTGTGTTCTCTGGAGATGGGTACCATCTCAGTTTCTGCTGCTTGTCTGTATGCACACAGTATCCTCTTGGCACGGCTATAGAGGCGCCTTGCCCATTTTAGCTCTGCCACTGCCTCGCGTTCAGTCCAACTGCCGCTACTGTACAAGTAGTGTGTGTTCCAGTTCATTCCCAAATGCATTGAAAAGAGATGGCTTCATTGCAAACCATGGCATTGTGGAACGTCGCTCTCAGGTCACGTCTTTGTTTCAGGTTGACAAAACATTGACAGACACTCGAGGACATGGTTACCCAGGATAGTCATCAGCCCTCCTAGGACGTCCAGATGGAAGGAGAGCAGTGGGTAAAGGATGATGGGGATGGGAACCGGAGGGAGGAGTGTGCTTGACATTCGCCTAACAGATGTTAGAGGTGAAAAGACATGGGAGTCCGAGCAAAACAATTATCACTAGCAACGAATTAACACTGACGACGAACCCCTCATATCCATAAGAGGCTATTTAATATCCAATTTGAATGTTTGATTTGAATAGCCTTCCCTCAATGATATCACTTTTTTATGCTGTTCAATACATTTTACAATAGGTTAGTTCAGACTGCTGTATAAAAAATAAAAAAAACTCTTGATTTTCGCCGGCTTCTTTCTTGGTGTTTGCAATTGTGTAGGTTTAATCAGTGCCATGAACCGCCACATTTCTCTTCTCATCCTGGATGTTTGAAAAGTAAACTGAAAGTACATTTTGTGCAATGTGACTTATTCCTAGTGACTATCAGTGCCACAGCTCTTCTACAGCAATGGTTCCCACACTTTTTAGTCCTGTACCCCTTCAAACGTTCAACCTCCAGCTGTGTACCCCCTCTAGCACCAGGGTTAGCGTGCTCTAAAATGTTTATTTTTATTTTTACATCATTGTAGGTCTGCAACACGCACTAGACAATACATTTATTACACATAAGATTGAGTGAGTTTGTCACAACCCGGCTCGTGGGAAGTGACCGCTCCTATAGGACCAGGGCACAAATAATAATACTCAATTTTGCTCTTTTATTTAACCATGTTTAATCTAGGATTACAGAGTCCCTGTAATCCTAGCTTCAGATCATTCAGGTGAGGGGAAAACACATCACCCAGATAGGCCAGTCGTGTGAGAAACTCGTCGTAATGGAAGCGGTAAGACAAGTGAAAATGATGGTCAGTAAAAACTTGACGCTTGTCTCTCGATTCCCAAAAATGTGTCAATGCTTTGCCCCTTGATAAACCAGCGCACTTCTGTATGTTGTGAAAGCGTTACATGGTCGCTGCCCATATTGCATAGTGCAGAAAATACACAAGCGTTCAGGAACCTTGCTTTAACAGAGTTAACCATTTTCACTGTCGTGTCCAATATGTCTTTTCAAGCTGTCAGGCATTTCCTTGGCAGTAAGAGCCTCTCTGTGGATGCTGCAGTGTACCCAAGTGGCGTCGGGAGCAACTGCTTGCGCTATCACTCCACTATGTCTCCCTGTCATGGCTTTTGCTCCATCAGTACAGATGCCAACAGATCTTGACCACAAGTCCATTTGATGTTACAAAGCTGTCCAGTACTTTAAAAATATACTCATGTTGGCCTGGTTTGCAGAAGAGGATGTCTTCCTTAATTGACCTCCCATAAACGTAACAAACATATATACAGTTGACGTTTACATACACTTAGGTTGGAGTCATTAAAAATTGTTTTTCAACCACTCCACAAATTTCTTGTTAACAAACTATAGTGTTGGCAAGTCGGTTAGGACATCTACTTTGTGCATGACACAAGGAATTTTTCCAAGAATTGTTTACAGATTATTTCACTTATAATTCACTGTATCACAATTCCAGTGTGTCAGAAGTTTACATACACTAAGTTGACTGTGCCTTTTAAACAGCTTGGAACATTCCAGAAAATTATGTCAAGGCTTTAGAAGCTTCTGATAGGCTAATTGATATCATTTGAGTCAATTGGAGGTGTACCTGTGGATGTATTTCAAGGCCTACCTTCAAACTCAGTGGCTCTTTGCTTGACATCATGGGACAATCAAAAGAAATCAGCCAAGACCTCAGCCAAGACCTCAGCCAACTGTCAGTGTCCATGCTAGCTGTGCTAACAACAAATGTATAATTACTGATGCTAGCATTGGTTGTGCTTGTGGAAGCAGAACTTGTGTAGTACTGCGGGTAGTAGGTGTCGTACTGCTGGTATGTGTCTCTGAATGCGGGCCTTACTTTAAAAAAAATATCACTTTTCGAGCAAACGGAATGAGGAGCAGCTACGTTTGGCTACATACGGACCGTTAGTTCCCGCGAGAGAGTAACGGTTAATGTGATTGGATGTTCATTATTTGACTAGGCTATCTGTATTTGATGTAGTTGGTGTTATTTCACTGAACACTAGATGGTTTCATTTTTGGCACTGAAATGAGGCTACTCGGGGGGGGGGAATGACTCACCCATATGTAATAGCCCCGTTGGAAAATATAAATAAACATTTGGCGTACCCCCGACGGCATTGAGCATACCCCCTGGGTTACGCGTAAATATGGCCACAAATCAGCAAGTTCTAGCTTTGAGCTTTCAATAAACATATTTGTTCTATTTTTCTCTAGGTTTATTTATCATAATTAGTTTCCCCTGGCTGAAATCTCTTTGATTTTTAAACAGTTCTGTCTTTCTGACAGTCTTAGTTTTGATATCTCCTATACAAGCAGAAACACCTACATAATGCCCATTCCCCCCCCCCCCCCCCCCCTTTTGCCCCTTTCTCCACAGCCTCAAATAGATTTTCTGAAATTAATAAATAAAATTAATGTTCAGCCAGTTCTTCAATTTCATTTGTCTTTGAGATGTGAAATGATTTGCTTTCCAAACGCTGATCAATGCCCCAAGTTTCAAAATCCCCCGTGTCTGCAATGATCCCTCTACGGTTTCCAACTCCATAGGACTGACCCTTTTGATTGGCAGCTTGTGTGTGTGTGGTTTCAAGCCAAGCGAGCCTCCGTCTTTAGTGCGAGTGAAGTGAGTTCGTAAAGACTGAAATGTATGCGTCTTAGAAATAGTTTTCACACACATTTCGGGTTACTCACAAAAACGCTGTTCCTTTAACTCCTTCTAGTGAGTTTATACACGGTCATCGCCTACCATTCTGATAGATTGGAGATGGTCAGAAATGTGGTTGTAACGTTATTCATTTGGTTGTTCCGTTGGTTACCTCGAGGCAGGTGCTCCAGGGGCCGTGGCCCACACTCGTTGAATATGGCACGTTTTTTACATTTTAGAGCAACCACAAGTGATACCTTTTTGTGACTGACCTCATTACCGAGCGCAAAGTTGCTTGCACGTTTCTCACCGAAACATGGCTGTCATCAGCCTGTAACGCCACTCTTACTGATGTTGCTTTATCTGATCATCGCTATTTATTATTTTTTTTTTTACTACCTTGTTGCCCATAGCAGTGTTTGAAAAAAATAATGCGTTCAGTATTACCCTGTCTTACCTCTGAAGTTACTACAGGTTTTATTGAGTGTATGACCAATACTCCACCACTTCTGCCTTCCCCTTGTGGTGATTTTAGTTCACTTTAATACCAAATGAAAGGCAACCATTGATGCCGTAGTTGAGAAAAGTCGCATCCGAACAGAGAGCCCCCTTGGATTTGTGAAGAAACGAATGAATGTAAAGAGAAATTGCAGAAAGGCAGAGCGGAAGTGGAGAGAGTCGGCTGCAGGTCCTTCCACATTTTGTTACGTTACAGCCTTTCTCTAAAATTGATTAAATCGGTTCTCCCTCGTCAATCTACACGCAAAATCCCATAATGACAAAGCAAAAACAGGTTTTTACACTTTAAAAAAAATCATAAATGCCTTATTTACATAAGTATTCAGAGCCTTTGCTATGAGACTTGAAAGTGAGCTCCAGTGCATCCTGTTTACGTTGATCATCCTTGATGGTTCTACAACTTGATTGGAAGCCATTGGTCAACTGCAAAACATACAGAATGTTGCAGCATGCGTACTGACCAAGACCAGGTGGAGAGCACACATTACACTGGTTTTAATGTTTTTGCACAGGCTGTCTGAGTTTCTCGAATTAATTTGAAGTCTTCTATTGGTATTTAAATCAATCCGCAATTGTGCATCCCGATACATGTCAGACATGCTTTTAATTATGTACCCAGTAGGTCCCTCAGGTCCTCTGGCACTGGCCTTTTAACTATCCCAAAGCCTTGTATGGAGAGGTGACATTTAGTTATTATGCCTCTGGAATAGCCTGCCAGAGAAGCTGAGGGGGGGTTTGAAACTGTGGACATGTTTAAAAGCGATCGTAAAACATCTTTAGCCAGCCTTTTCCTTTGGTGTTTTTTTTAGTTCAGTTTCTTCTTCTTTTGTCTTACGTTTAAGTATTTCAGCTTTTTATTTTCATTTTATTTTTCCTGTGGAACACATCGAACTCAATCAAATATGCTTCCCAAAAATAACTTACGTTTGTTATTTTGATTGGCGTTTCCTGTATTTATCAAAGAGCCACCAGGTAGCCTGGTTTCAGATGTGTCCACGTAAACAGGATTATTAGTGAAATCGTTCTTCTTGCAAATCACGTGAACATTTGAATCTATTATATTAATCTGACTATCCACAATCACGTTGTGAGTATGTAACCGTGCTCACTGTCGTAAGAATCTATTCCCCCGCTGACAAAGGTCTTGAGTGCTGCAAAAGTGTTATTTTGTTAAGCTAATCAACACAGGACATTTTTTATTTAACTCAGCCAAACCGGGCTCTGTAGCACCATTGTGCAACGTGTCATCCCCTGTATTTCTGCCTAACTGGAATGGTTTCAAGATCAAATCTCCCGAATTCCTTGGTATAGAACTCCATTGAAACGTTAGTCCATTACTCATTTGTATGTTACTTGATTTACATCATCTCATGGCATGTTTTCAAATGCAACATTTTCCCTGGTTTCCTTTTGCTGTTTGTGCCCCCACCCACCCAGCCCTTGTATAAAAAAGGCACTGCAATCAAAGGCTGTAGAGCCCTTGTGGCAGTATTATCTTCTCATCCCAAAGTTTTCATCCCAAGTGAAGCTGCGATCTTCAAAGCACATTTTCCTGAGCCACTGTTGTGGTACTTGTTAGAGATCAAGGGATACGCCAGACACTTTGGCATGAACTCCTCTCAGATCAAGCCGGACCCCCTTTTCATTAAAATAACTCCTCGGTTTCGTTGGAATATATGAAGTAGCCCAAATCATTAGGCACTTATGCATTTTCTGTGGCAGGGATGAGTGACTTCAGACTCCACATTTCCCTTTCGGAAGGACAGAACGGTCTGCCCAATTTACCATTGTCATTAGACTGTAATTTACTATTACTGCTTATGGTGACCTTGAAATATACTCTGCTCCTATTGGCAGTAAAGTGAACTTTCTTCAGTCGTGTTTGCTTTCGCACGTTCAGTCTTTGACTCTCCGAGTCGCCTCTTGAACTGGGATCTGACTGATGGCTGGCCCTCACTTCGTTTGATTCGTTTTAAAAGGCGCCGAAATTGTAAAGCCACTTTATTGCTTTATTAGCCCTCTGTGCCTTGTTACATGCTGAGGTGTGTGTGAGCTTGGTACCTACAGTCAGCGACTGCCAACGGGATCCCCCAAAAAGGGGGTTATGAAACTGTCACACGCAAAAGGGGGTTATGAAACTGTCACACGCTGGTGGAAATCCAATTGCTCGGTCTTCCTCTGGCATTTGTAAGGCCCCCAATAAAATGTCATTTTTGATAACTCACTTAAATGGTGAGTTTTAGTTATACTAAATTCTCTTTGAAAATGGAAAGAGGAAAAGCTATTTGACGTCCTGACATTTTGGCCTTTATTAGAGGAAAAGGAAGACAGGTGTGAATGCCTAAATGGCATCTTGGTGCCATTTTCCCTTTTTTTAGTCTTAGTCATTTTGACTAAAATATCATTACTTAGTCAAATTTGTCAGTTGAATAATGATTTAGTCTATTGTAAAATTCACAACATTGGGCCGTTTTCGTCAACTAAATGCCTATTTCATTTTAGTCATCACTTTTTTTTATTGCCTGATTTAACCTATAATATACACACCACTGACTTACACACACACACACACACACACACACACACACAGCCTTGTCCTACCAAAACATTTTTCTGAATAACATTCTATTCTCTTCCCAACAGGAGAAAAATGACAAAACATACTGTGTATATAATAATTTGCTAGCAATGTAAATTCCTAATTCAGACTATATAGAGAGAGCACATTACATACACACCCAAGTGCAGAGGTGATGCCGCAAAGTAGTATGGTTTGCATCACTCGGAAGGCCAATGCCATTTTGTTAACGTTCCACAGATGCCTCAGCCACATTGGTGTCCAAGTATACTGAACAAAAATATAAATGCAACATGTAAAGTTAGTCCCATGTTTCATGAGCTGAAATAAAATATCCCAGAAATGTTAGCTTATTTCTCTCTGATATTGTGCACAAACTTTACATCCCTGTTAGTGAGCATTTCTCCTTTACTAAGATATTCCATCCACCTGACAGGTGTGGCATATCAAGAAGCTGATTAAACAGCATGATCATTACACAGGTGCACCTTGTGCTGGGGGCAATAAAAGGCCACACTAAAAATGTGCATTTGTCACAACACAATGCCACAGATGTTTTGAGGGCGCGTGCAATTGGCATGCTGACTGCAGGAATGTCCACCAGAGCTGTTGCCAGAGAATTTAATGTCAATTTCTCTACCATAAGCCACCGCCAACGTTGTTTTAGAGAATTTAGCAGTACTTCCAACCGGCCTCACAACCGCAGACCACGTGTTACCTCGCCAGTCCAGGACCTCCACATCTGGCTTCTTCCCCTGCAGGTTCGTCTGAGCCACCTGGACAGCTGATGAAACTGAGGTGTATTTCTGTCTGTAATAAAGCCCTTTTGTGGGGAAAAACTCATTCTGATTGGGCTGGCTCCCAAGTGGGTGGGTCTAGGCCCAACCATGCCTGCACCCCTTTCATGTGAAATCCATAGGTTAGAACCAAATGAATTGATTTAAATTGACTAATTTCCTTATGAACTGTAACTCCGTAGAATTGTTGCATGTTTTTGTTCAGGATGGAATGGCGGCTAAGGACTTTGAACAGGAGCTAATCACTGTTCTGCCCAGTGACGTAGTGGAGTCCCTACATCTTGAGTCTGACTCGGGTCCCAAGTCCCCTGTGCTCGAGTCTGAGTCACCAATGGTCGAGTCACGAGTCCCTATGGCTGAAGTCCGAGTTCCAGTGCTCATGTCCTGGTCGACGTGCTCAAGTCGGAGTCACAGGGTCCTCATTAACACGAAATAAAGTTATTTACCCGTTCATGTGTGGTGGCAAGAGGAATTTTGTCAAATTGTTTGCTATCCTTTTTCCCTTATCTCTGTGCCACAATGTTTGCATATAGGCTACTGGTAATGTTACTAGGCCCATGTTCAGTAGCATAACGTTCTCTAACGTTACAGATGGAAATACCACGTGTCAGAGGCATGTTTGTTCTACGTAGCATATTTCTATCTGAACGTTGCATTTTTTAAATGTATTTTTATTTCTTCCTACCTTTTTTATTTAACCAGGCAGGCTAGTTGAGAACAAGTTCTCATTTACAACTGTGACCTGGCCAAGATAAAGCAAAGCAGTGTGACCAAAAACAGTTACACATGGAATAAACAAATAGTCAATAAGACAATAGAAAACAGTGTCTACATACAGTGTGTGTGCAAATGAGGTAGGATAAGGGAGGTAAGGCACTAAATAGGCCATAGTGGCGAAATGATTACAATATAGCAATTTAACACTGGAGTGATGGATGTGCAGAAGATGAATGTGCAAGTAGAGATACTGGGGTGCGAAGGCGCAAAAGGAATAAAATAAATAACAGTATGGGGATGGGCTATTTATAGATGGGCTATGTGCAGGTATCTGTGAGCTGCTCTGACAGCTGGTGCTTAAAGCTAGTGAGGGAGATATGTTTCCAGCTTCAGCGAATTTTTTTATTTTTTTATTATTATTTTTTAATAATATATTTATTATTATTATTTTTTTTAAATTTTTTTTTTTTAATATATATTTTTAGATATATATATTTTTGCAGTCATAGGCAGCAGAGACCTGGAAGGAAATGTGGCCGAAGGAGGAATTGGCTTTGGAGATGACCAGTGAAATATACCTGCTGGTGCGCGTGCTGCTATGGTGACCAGTGAGCTGAGAAGGTGGGGCTTTACCTAGCAAAGACTTATAGATGGCATGGAGACGGTGGGTTTGGCGACGAATATGAAGCGAGGGCCAGCCAACGAGAGCGTACAGGTCGCAGCGGCGGGTAGTATATGGGGGGCGTTGGTGACAAAACGGATGGCACTGTGATGGACTACATCCAATTTGCTGAGTAGAGGAGCGTAAAGGAGCTTTTGTTTCTTAGCTCCCCTTTGCCTGGTTAACTAGAAGTCTCACTTTTAATCCAGTTTTAGAACGAGGCTGTAGCAAAATGTGGAAAGTCAAAGAGTCTAAATACCCTCGGAAGGCGCTATAGTGGGTTCTCCATCGAGCACATACTGGAACCTCCTGCAGCACAGAGTGACGGCACAGTCTTTCATTTCTGCAGGGATGACGCTGGGCTGCGGATGCTGAAGTATGTCTGGGCTGATATTTAATTTGAGGGGAAGCGTAAGGCCCATTGTCTTCCTTCTCCTGGAAATTAGAGCAGCAATTAAGGCCAAATCTTACTAACTATTCGTGCACAGTCACATCCAGTAGAACAGATTGGATTTTTATGTATTTTACAGTCCACTACCCCCTGTAGTAATTTTTATATCCTGCATTGGTTACTCATTAAATAGTTTGTCTCATTAAGAAGAGCCTGTACATCAAACGAATGCTACTCTACATAGCGTATGGGTTTTCGTATCCATGTCTAAGCAGAGGCAGACCCATTTTCGAGCCCACTCAGAACAGTCACTATCGCCTAGTTTGTGCAAATGGGCCCAAAAATGGCAGTTGGTTGTCGCCTAGGTCTTTTTGAGGAGTTTGAACATCAGACTTTATTGGGGAGAGGAAAGGGTGTTGTGCTAGTGGAGCCAAATCCAGCAATTTTCTCATTTGATTTAGCCTAATTTCCTTCCATCCATATTCAAACATATTCAAACGGAGTCGTCCTCGAGTTTGTGCACTCATTTCCCCACATAGCGCTCTAAATGGCTTTTAATTGCTGAGACGTTGTTTACTTTGTCAGTTGCACGGGAAGATCTATAGCCGGGTAAACTTTTGAGGGAGGGAATAATGTACTCAATTGGGAGCGCTCAGTCAAATTAGGTTTAAGTAGTAGCTCCGTATTCGGTGAGCATTTGCGCTGTCTGCCAATTATAAATGCCTCAGTCACTCAGTCCTCATTGTATTCTAAACAAAATACTTGCTTCCGTAACGATTGCCAAGGTCACTCCGTTATGTCATTTCCCAAGTCTTTTATTGCTTGTTAAATGTGGCACGGATGGTTGTGGCTAGGAACAATTGAGTGTTGCGGAGAGCTGTTGATCATTAACATTGAGAATGCTAAGGATCTCAAGTGTCATTATCTGGTCAAGACTGGATAATGAAGGTATAATCCCACACGTTACCGTGCAGAGTTTCAATCCCTCTTAACCGTCAAGGACGCTTTTGTGACATTGAAGAAAAAGAGTACCGTAGCTACTTTCAACCTGTTGACTAAAACGAGTCAGGAGTGTTATAGGATGATAATAGTATCACGCAGCTACCGTATGTACCGCTACGTAAGTCTTGGGCTACAATTTACGCTCGTTTGCCGCCTGCAAGAAGATCAGGCAGAGGAGACTCAAAATTGCCTCCAACTTTACATTATTTGAAGTTTGCACACTCTTGACAACTGAAAGATCTTTGATTTTTGGTACTTTGCTCTTTCCAGTCCCACTGGACTACCTTGTCATCTTATTAATCCTTAGCCTCATTATTAGTAGGCACATTGTCGCAGGGAGAAATTTGAGCCCCACAGACGGCCCGTGCCCCGCTTGACTCATTCACGGAGATACAGTCAAGGGAAAATGGTGCCGAGGCCAGTGCCGATGTGGATTTATGCCTGTAAAGTCTCCCCTCAGAAAGATGAATCACCTCCCTTAAGCACAGTGGCGACACCCCTCCATTTGCCCATTTTATCTCACAGCTGTAGAATATGTAGTAGCAGCCATGTGTTTGGAAATAATGAACGGTTGAGGGTGTACAGTTTAATTCCTGGGGACCCTGCTGTAAATTCTCTGACCCCCAGGATTGTGGAATTTGCGGTGCTCCTCTCATCTGGATATGGTCTCACTGGGCCAATGATGACTTGCTTCAATGGTAACTTAACTGTCTCTTAGCAAGTTTGCCAGGGAGCGAGCGCTCGGCACACACATTACAGCGAGCGATCTTGACTGGCGCTTTATGGACTGCCTCGCCTGGTTGATGTTTGAGCCAATGAGGCGTGTATGTCTTAGTCTTTGCTATCGGTCTCAGTGACTCCAGAACCCCTAGGGTAGGATAGTAATTCTGATCTACGGCAGTATGTTAATGATGCTTTGTCTATGGGGAAATAATTGCATTTTGAGAGACTAGCCTATTTGTGCACAGCTGTTTCTAACACCCTATTTGAAGTTTTTACTCCACATATTAGGCCTACAGGTTTTTTTGAAATGAAGCTCTTTCTCCGAACACCCACTTAATTTGGTCTTGTATTACACTGAACAAAAATATAAACTCAACATGTAAAGTGTTGGGCTCATGTTTAATGAGCTGAAATAAAACATCCCAGAAATGTTCCATACACACAAAAAGCTTATTTCTCTCCCAATTTTGTGCACAAATTTGTTAACATGCCTGTTGGTGAGCATTTCTCCTTCGCCAAAATAATCCATCCACCTGACAGGTGTGGCATATCAAGAATTTGATTAAACAGCATGATTATTACACAAGTGCACTTTGTGCTGGGGATAAAAGGCCACTCATGTGCAGTTTTGTCACACAACACAATGCTATAGATGTCAAGTTTTGAAGGAGAGTGTGCAATTAGCATGCTGACTGCAGTAATGTCCACCAGAGCCGTTTCCAGATAATTAAATGTTAATTTCTCTACCACAAGCCGCCTTCGTTTTAGAATCTGATAGTGAGGCCGGTTGGACATACTAACTGCAGACAATGTGTAACCACGCCAGCCCAGAACCTCCACATCCGGCTTCTTCACCTTGCGGTATTGTTTGAGACCAGCCACCCGGACAGCTGAATCTGTGGGTTTGCACAACTGAATAATTTATGTCAGAAACCATCTCAGGGAAGCACATATGCATGCTCATTGTCCTCACCAGGGTCTTGACCTGACAGTAGTTCAGTGTTGTAGCTGACTGAAGTCGGAAAATGCTCACCTTCCCGGTTTCAACTGTACTTGGCAGACTGCCTGCATGGCGTTGTGTGGGCGAGTGGTTTGCTGAACAGAGTGCCCCATGGCGGCTGTGGGGTTATTGTATGGGCAGGCATAAGCTACGAACAAAATTGCATTTTATTGATGGCAATATGCCTAGAGGTAACGTGAAGTGATCCTGAGGCACATTGTCGTGCCATTCATCCACTGCCATCACCGCATGATTATGCACGGCCCCATGTCGGAAGGATCTGAACACAATTCCTTGAATCTGAAAATGTCCCAGTTTTTCCATGGCCGGCATACTCACCAGACAATGTCACCCATTGAGCATGTTTGGGATGCTCTGGATTGATGTGTACGACAGCGTGTTCCAGTTCCCGCAAATATCTAGAAATTTCACACAGCCATTGCAGAGGAGTCGGTCAACGGTCCACAGGCCATAATCAAGTCTCTGATCAACTCTATGCGAAGGAGATGTCACGCTGCATGAGGCAAATTGACTGGTTTTCTGATCCACGCCCCTACTTATTTTTAAATGCTGTCTGACCAATCCATGCGTATCTGTAATCCCAGTCATGTGAAATTCATAGATACGACCTTAATTTAAATAATTTAAATTGATCGATTTCCTTATTAACTTACTTGGCAAAATCCTTATTTGTTGCATGTGGCGTCATTTTTTTTATTTTTTCAGTATCGATACACATCTTAGCTACCTTTCCCACCTTAGACATTTGATTATTTGTGTAGTTTGACATTTTTTATTTTTTTTTACCAATCAACATTGAATGGACCATTTCAGCGTTTAGAAAGCTGAGTAAGAGGGTGAAACCGGTCTGATTTTTAAAAGCTTTAGGTATGTGGGTAGTTGCCCTCAGTTCAGCCACGACGCTGGTAGTTCTGCCAGAACCGTCAGAATGTAAGATTGTGTGGTGGGGGTTCAGCAGTGGCACGCTTTGCCAGCATGCTCTGAAAGCTTAAGGCCTTTTCTACTGACTTGCACCTTCAGACCGAGCAGACCTGGTCAAGTTCTGATTAAACTGCCACATCAGGAGAAGACTGAACGAGGAGGAATTTCATGCATAATTGTGTTTTGGGTGGTAGAACCAGAAAAGTCGGCGATGTGAAGTCATCATGAGCAGGCATTTTTTTTTTTTTTTTTTTTTTTTTTTTTTTTACACCTAATTGAAGAACGAGGGGGGGGAGACTGGAAGTATTATCCAAATCGCAGAGCTGTCGTTTGCCTATTCATTGAGGCGTCAAAAGGTATTCAACTTGGTGATTTTTAAATAGGATTGTAATTACCACTGTTGTCCTTACTGTTTGATATCTCACATTGATTAGCGAGCAGTTATGACAGGATGCTCTGTCTGAAGGTAATTCCACATCTGAGCATTCACTTTACAATCGGGATGCTGCTCGTTAGTATCGCGGCAAGGAAGTAAAACCATAAGCGGATTTGTCTTTAGGAAAACAGCCCTAATGTCAGAAAACAAACATTACATTATCCAAAGTCAGATATATTTGTTTTCCAAGCTCAAGCACACAATTTACATACAGCAGGTTTTTAAAGGACCAAATTGTTTTGACACAGCCATCAGACTGCTAAACAGCTGTCACTAGCAGATCGGAGATCGCAGATGGATCACTGGCCACTTTAATAATGTTTCCATTTATAGCATTACTCATCTCATATGTATGAACTGCACTCCACACTATTATACGGTATCTTAGTCACTTGTGTGTAAATATTGCATCACCCGTCTCCTATGTATATACCGTATTCTATACTACACCTCTGACTGCTAAACAGCCATCTCCAGCACGTCAGAGGCTGCTGCCTATAGACATAAATTAGGAATTACCGGACACTTTAAGGAAATGGAACACTAGCCGCTTTAATAATGTCGCTGTATCTTGCATTACTCATCTCGTATGTATAAACTGTACTCTATGCAATTCTACCATCTTAGTCACTGTTAGGTATTCCCGCACTGTCGGAGCTAGAAGCGTAAGCATTTCACTACACCCGCAATAACATCTGCTATACACATGCATGTGACCAATACATTTGATTTGTGACTTTTTTTCCCATGGCTGTCCCCAATGCCATGCCTAATAAGTAATAGGAAGTGGGTTTTGATAGAGGAGCCCAGGTTTCTTCCCTCTGGACTCCTTGGGTATATATCAAATCGCCGTCTCTCTTTTATGCACTTGCTTTGACTCGAACTACTGCAATTCAACGGATACATGTTTTTGGGAACAGTTCAAGTCATTTTTTTTATCGCCACAAAATAGGCTCGCTCTTATGATTTAGGTTTTGTTTAGTCCAATTATTGAGGGCAAACGGCACCACTATCTAACACTTGGTCATACACTGACATAGCTTACAAGTGTTGCTTCAACCAACAGCCTTTGAGGATGTCGCGGCAGGTATTAATTACCCTGTCCTTCAGCGTAATGTTATAAATGATCCTTTCATCGAGATTAATTTGACCCACCCGTGGAGCTGTATGCTGAAGAAAGAAGGGGGAGTTGAAGTGATGAACTGTTAGTCGTACAAATCTATAGGACGGCGAGGCCTCGTCCAGCTTTTTATCATTTATCAGTGTGTCAACTCCCAAAATCTCAATTTCGTTGACGTTTCCCCACAATATGTGCACTTCACTGTTTGCAGATGAGCGTCAATCCCCAATTTTCTTAAGGCATCTCAATTTTAGGTTGGGTATTATGGGCTCAATTTGTCTTGGGATGCATATAGTATCTGGCAGGTTGTTGTTGTGATTGTTGTTGTTGTTGTAAAAAGGCTTTTTGGAGTCATTGGACAGTTTTAAAACCCAGCTCCATTTCACTGGCCAAGTGTGGTGCGTTTTCCTGCAGTGCTGCTGCTGTAACGCCATGTTCCCCCACAGATTTATTTCACAAACACCCATAATCACTATTTGTTTCCTTTCTGCCCCCTCAAGTCTAACACTCCCTCTTCTGGGAGACGAAGAATGCCTCTGGTGTAGTCCTTTAAAAGAAGCAGCTGAAGTCTGAAGATTTGACTGCCGACTCAGGAGACTTGCTATTTTGTGATGGGGTTGGTTCCTGTGCCAAACTGGAAATTGTCCTGATTGGTTGGGTTTGTTCACTGGCTCCGTCAGCATAGTGCTGTAGGTGTTTTTTTTTGATTGTTTGCAATCCACGGGGAGGCATCTCCGTTGTTTTAATCACCTCTGCTTTGTTCAAATGTCATGTCTGCTTAGATGGGGAGATGGAGGCTAACACCATGCCCAAACCAGAGGCTCGCGCAAATTGATTTTGTTCCCCCACACCAAGCGTGATCACCACACGTAGGTTGGGATATCAAAAACTCTGAACCAATTATATTAATATGGGGGGCCGGTCGAAAAGCACTCATGGCAGGCTAGCGAGCTTAGTTGCTAGCTTGCTGTTGCTAGCTAATTTGTCCTGGGATATAAACGTTGAGTTGTTAGTTTACCTGAAATGCAAAAGGTCCTCTACTCGTATCTAGTCATCTCTCCTCCTTCCAGGCTTTTTCTTCAATTAACTTTATATGGCGATTGGCATCTAACATTCATTATAAGGTGTGTTACCACAACCAACAGACCTCGGTTCATCTTTCAATCACCTACGTGGGTATAACCAATGAGAAAATGGCACGTGGGTACAGTTGAAGTCGGAAGTTTACATGCGCTTAGGTTGCCGTCAATAAAACTAAATTTTAAACAACTCCACACATTTCTTGTTAACAAACTATAGCTTTGGCAAGTCGGTTAGGACATCTACTTTGTGAGTGACAAGTCATTTTTCCAACAATTGTTTACAGACAGTGAATTATAAGTGAAATAATCTATCACAATTCCAGTGGGTCAGAAGTTTACATACACTAAGTTGACTGTGCCTTTAACTTCTTGTGGATTAGTGGGATGCTACCGTCCCATTTTGACAATTTTTAAATTGCAGAGCGCCAAATTCAAATTAAATTACTATAAATATTAAACTTTCATGAAATCACAAGTGCAATACATCAAAATAAAGCTTAACTTGTTGTTAGTCAAGCCGCTGTGTCAGATTTCAAAAAGGCTTTACGGCGAAAGCAAACCATGCGATTATCTGAGGACAGCACACAAATGCATAACGAATCATTTTCAACCAGGGAGTTGCGAAACGAAAGTCAGAAATAGCGATGTAAAAAATGCCTTCCCTTTGAAGATCTTCTTCTGTTGGCACTCCAAAATGTCTGTTTTATTACAAATGGTCCTTTTGTTCGATATTGTTTTTCTTTATATCCATAAAACCTCAGTTTAGCTGGCGCGCTTCAGTCAATAATCCACTCGGTATCCCTCCTTCAAAATGCATGCAAAATGAATCCTAAACGTTACCAGTAAACTTATCCAAACAAGTCAATCAACGTTTATAATCAATCCTTAGGTACCCTAATACGCAAATAAACGATAACATTTAAGACGGAGAATCGTTATCGTCCTTTACCCGGAGAAAAATACCAAAGAACAAGCTCTGTCACGCGCTTGGAAACACTACAGCCAAAATGGGAGCCACCTAGAAAAACTACAATTTCTGGCTCATTTTTCCAAAAACCAGCCTGAAACTCTAAAGACTGTTGAGATCTAGTGGAAGCCCTAGGAACAGCAATCGGGCAGGATTTTGCCCTATTATAAAAGTGCCAGCCATTGAAATCAGTGGTAGGATACATTTTTTGGGGGGGAGATGTTTTGTCCTCGGGGTTTCGCCTGCCATTTCAGTTTGTTAAAATAATGTCTGTGTATAACAAGTTTTAGAAACTTTATAGTTTTCTATCCAAATCTACCAATTATATGCATATCCGAGCTTCTGGGCCTTAGTAGCAGGCAGTTTATTTTGGGCACGCTTTTCATCCGGACGTCAAAATACCGCCCCCCCCCATCCCAAAGAAGTTAAACAGCCTGGAAAATTCCAGAAAATTATGTCATGGCTTTAGAACCTTCTGATAGGCTAATTGACATCATTTGAGTCAATTGGAGGTGTATCTGTGGATGTATTTCAAGGCCTACCTTCAAGCTCTGCCTCTTTGCTTGGCGTCATGGGAAAATCTAAAGAAATCAGACAAGACCTCAGGAAAAAAATTGTAGTCCATGTCTGGTTCATCATTGGGAGCAATTTCCAAACGCCTGAAGGTACCACATTCATCTGTACAAACAATAGTACGCAAGTATAAACACCATGGGACCACCCAGCTGTCATACTGCTCAGGAAGGAGCATCTCCTAGAGATGAATGTACTTTGGTGCGAAATGTGCAAATCAATGCTAGAACAACAGCAAAGGACCATGTGAATATGCTGGAGGAAACGGGTACAAAAGTGACGAGTCCTATATCGACAACCTGAAAGGCCGCTCAGCAAGCAATTATATGGATATATTGAAGCAACATCTCAAGACATCAGTCAGGAAGTTAAAAGCTTGGTTGCAAATGGATCTTCCAAATGGACAATGACCCCAAGCATACTTCCAACTTTGTGGAAAAATGGCTTAAGGACGACAAAGTCAAGGTATAGGAGTGGCCATCACAAAGCCCTGACCTCAATCCTATAGAAAGTGTGGGCAGAACTGAAAAAGTGTGCGATTTAAGGAGGCAGTTACACCAGCTCTGTCAGGAGGAATGGGCCAAAATTCACCCAACTTATTGTGGGAAGGCAATGCTACCAAATACTAATTGAGTATGTAAACTTCTGACCCACTGGGAATGTGATGAAAGAACTAAAAGCTGAAATAAATCATTCTCTCTACTATTATTCTGACATTTTACATTCTTAAAATAAAGTGGTTGGGATTAAATGTCAGGAATTGTGATGGGATTAAATGTCAGGAATTGTGAAACTGTTTAAATATATTTGGCTAAGGTGTATGTAAACTTCCGACTTCAACTGTATATGCTTCTATAAACCAATGAGGAGATGGGAGAGTCAGGACTTGCACCGCGTTCAGCGTCACAAATAGAACTGACTTCTATTTTAGCGCTTGGCAAAGCAGATGCTCGTTGGCGCAATGATAGAGTAACATGTATGTGTAAATGTATTTTGCAGTGCACGCAACGCGAGCGGTGTGGTCAGCATGTGAGCTCTACGGGATTGGTCTAGTTCTACAGCCCCACTGTAATAAGAAACCTGCTCTTAAAGCGGGAAGTCTTAAGTAAGTAAGAAAGGAGCATAGCAGTTTGCTTTGAACTCTAACTGCTAGAGAATTCTGCAATATCTGCCTCTACTTTCATTGTTTACAGGTTGGTAAGGCTGGATGATTATAGCGTCCATGTAATGGTTGGTATTTTCTAATACTTTTTACCAGAATAAATATGTAAATAGTTTAAATTGTGTTAACAGGCCTGCATGCAAAAGGTTGAAGTGAGACATTGGCATATGTGTTTCTGGATCAGAGCATGTGAGCGGAGTTGAGCGGCAGCAAATCCTGCTCATTACTCATGGGGTGGATCTGCTAAAAACCGGCCCTCGCTCACAGGGGGGGTGGGGGGGGAAACTGCAGCTCCAAATTTGCGCCATTCATTAAAATCACAATTTAACCAACACCCATCAATTTGACTACCTGAACTTACCATTTGGTTTTCAATTATTGAAACCAAACCTTATGATTTGAATGGAAAGTATTTTAATAAACAGGAAAAGGTGACAGGATATAGCACTCATCATTTCAAATAGCCTATTAAACTGTCTTATTAAACAGCATATAAACACACTAAGTTAAGAGCCAGATGGGGAGCTTAAGAAGGAACGGAAATGAATTATTCAGGTTATATTATTTCAAGGCCTATAGCCTACAAAGAGATGGATTTGCGAGTGTAACACACTAGGCTGTCAGGGACATTGATGCTCAGCATTTAGTTGTATTTAGTCATAGTCTATAATTTGTGCATATAGGCTGTGACATTACTTCAAATGAAATACAAATTAAACAAAGGCCTTAGTAGGCTCAGTCTGCATTGTCTTTGAATTCATTTTTAGAAACACTAGTTTGGCCAGAGTGTCTTCAGGCTCATGTGATGGTGCCTGGAGAGCAGGCCAGCAGTGAAAGAATACCCTCTCCATGCTTGCGGAGCCACTAGAGTTGCAAAACACCCTTTGGGCCACTGTTGGCTGGCTGGGCAGGAGGAGTTTATTTTATTTCTGTAAGTAAGCCTAAAGGGGTTTAGGTAAAATAAACTGATCAAAACGGAAAGCTCCTTGAAAGAGGTAATATGCCAAGCCTATTGTGGCGCAAAATCAATGATGGCCAATTGTATAAATATTAGAACAAAAAATGAAAAACTTAAGATCTGATTTTATTTGTTTTATAAATACTTTGCTACAATGACACACTTAGCTAGCTGCCCATATTATTCCTTTCTGTTAGCATGTGTACGTAGTAAGTGCACCATGCTTTTTTTTAGTAGTGGACACATCACCGCGCTCTTGGTCAGCCTCATATTGGTAAGTCAGCTTTTTTAAAATTTTCGCCTGTTTTATCAGTTTCTTTATGAAAATATTTAGCATACTTGATGACAGTAGCTAAAGCAATGGGCTATAGCAGCACACATGTAGATTACAAATGCATGCTGGGCCGGGCATGCCCCGAGCTTGAGGCGAGTGCCGCTAGAGCGAAATTTGGAGTGGGCGAGAAGGCCGACCCTCCAGCCTTTGGAGAACTTGCTCCAGTCAAATTGGGCACGCTCCGTTCCTCGCTCCGCTCGCATACTCTTGTCTGGATGTTATTTAAAGACTGTTTTTAGTCTTTGACTTAGCGTCTCAGACAACCTCTTCCCACTCTCCCCCATCTCATGTTTCATGCTCATTTCAAAACGGCTCCTTGAAGTCTAGGGTGAGGTTTGCCATGGAGGCTCCATTATGTGATTTAACAGTCTTACTGAGGATTTCGCAACAAAGGTTATAACACAGAGTGTGGGCATTTCAAAATCAACTTTTTTTCTCTTTTAGCTGCAAGCAGCTTATTTACCCTGTGGTTAAACCCTTTTCTTCTGCAGGGATCTAAGTAGAAAGGTTTGTTATTAAACTGAATTATTCAATCTGACAATGAATTGGTCATTGCCTCCAATTAAATGTTTTTCAATCTGCATAAACCTTCCCATAGGTCACACATTTGATTAACCCAACTGACGAATAGTAAAGCAGCTTTTATTGCAGAGCTGGCTGCTTCTGCCCTGATATTGTGCATCTGTAATAAATACCTCCTAAGTGGAAATACTTTATTTTTGTCCACTGACTGATTTCTGGTTTCCTTGAGTGTCAGTAAGGAGTCTAGATGAGCTGGCGTCATTGAGAGGGACTGGCTGCTCACTTTGCTTTCCTTCACCCTATCAAAGGAAGGGCCACAACACAAGTGGCAACTGCTTAATTCATATCCCAATTTCTGTTTTGTCCTGAAAAACCGCAATCTATCGAGTGTGAAATGGACTCCTGCACCACACACCCTCTTTTTCAAGTGGTTTTAATAGAGCTCGCCAGCTGTGCTCGCTCCACTGCCAGCCGCTGATGCCTGTACCACGAGGCTTAAACAACCATCGTTTTCTTTGTCAGCAGCTGTGTACACATTTTCGTTTAAAGTTTGGTCATGCAGTGCGGAGACTTGGTGAGCAATATTCGGGAACTCTTGTACGGCTTTGCGGTTCTTTGTTTTAGAACCAGCCTGACCTCTAGAGGTCCTGAACATGGTTAGCAAGCACTCTATTCCTGAATGGCTGAATTGTGCGTTATGTGCATTGTCCATGACTGAGCTCATAGTTCTGTTTCTGCTGAGAGACACGGTAAAGCCATGCCGGGAGTGATAACACACTGATTCGATGGCGTCCTCAAGTCAGACAGCTGGTGTATGCGTCAGGCGTTAGCTTTCGAAGTCTGCCTCCTGTCTTAAGTTTCTGAGAATTGTGCATATGTTAAAATCCTTTTTTTTGAACATGGAAAGCGTTTAGTATTAGCATACGTGGGCCTTCAATATAGCAATAACACTGAATTGAAAGTAAAGCGTAATCTAGTGTCTAATTTTGTCTTTTCCAGGAACGGTTTGAAACGGTTACCTGCAACGCCACACTCTTCTTTCCATTACTTCCTTTACTTGCCTTGGGGCTGCAGCAATAAGAATCGAGGGAAGTCTTTATCTGACTGTGCCCCACTTTAAAATCGCCCTAGCAGCCATTTACAGGCACGCTGTTTTATTTGCTCTTTGTCTTCAGTCTGTCAATCTGGAGCTGTGTCGAGCAAATAAATGTTGAACAGCTCTTTTTCTGTTGTCTTTTTGTTGGGTAGAAAGTTGAAAATCTGGTATTGAGGGAGCTCCATTCAAAGGACAATTTGCAAGCACAAAAGATTTGGGGAAACATGACAGTTGGGATGCAGACATTTTTTTCAATGCCATTTCAAACGGCTTTCATTCAATGTGTATTTCTGTCATAGTTATGTCTGTGCTCAGCAGACTGCTTTACATAGCTTGTCATTTTGTCATGTATTGATTTGAATAGACTGTTAAGTTACTTGCTTATTGACATGATGGCAGTGTGCCCCGACTAGGAACTGAAGCAGCAGCCATCTGTTAGTTTCCCAACAACTCAGCCAGCTGGCTTGTTTTGAAAAGTAAAAAATGGTGACATTAGAGTTAGGCTTTAATGTGAGGAGATTAATGTGTGTCGTTGATCAATTGATAGTAGGGTTTTTATGGTATTAAAGGGAAGGTTCACCCATCTTGAATGTGATATTGTTTTTGTGCATCTTTGAGTGATGTTCCATCGATTCCCTGGTTTATTTCATGTTTCTGAGTTATTGGCGTTCAAGCAGGCAGAAATGCGGCCGGTATGACGTAGCACTGTGATAACTTCCAGTGTAGTGAGAGGGACTTTAATAGGAATACAACTTTTAGATTGCGGAAAATGTCTATCATACATATCCGATTTCAATGCAGGCAGATGTCATAACTCGGGAGGATGCTTTCTCTCCAATGAGCCATTGATCATATTTTTGCGACCAACCTACCTCGAATTTTATTTAACTAGGCAAGTCGGTTAAGAACAAGTTCCTATTTTACAATGACGACCTACACCAGTCAAACCTCCCCCTAACCCGGACGACGCTGGGCCAATTGTGCGCCACCCTATTGGGACTCCCGATCACTGCCGGTTGTGATGCAGTCTGGGATCGAACCAGGGTCTGTAGTGACGCCTCTAGCACTGAGATGCAGTGCCTTAGACCGCTGCGCCACTCGGGGCGGGGGGGGGGGGGGGGGGGGGGGTGGTCTACCACATTTTTCCTATTTGTCTGCCTCTTTAGTCCAGGGTGCATTGCATGGTGCTGTTGCCAGAGATATTATAGAAAGGAGATGGGAATCCAATAAATTAAGGAACATAACGCCCCACCCAGCAGACTATCAACCAATTGCGTTCACGGTGTCATGCTGCGTCACGCATTTGCTAAGCTAATTGTCACGCAATCCCTTCTCAAAGTCGGTGTATATGTCAACTTGCATATTTTCCTCAAGTATGTAATGCCACGATTCCAAAGCTATACGATAGTAGATAGCATTGACTTTGTTGTCGAAAACACCAAGGACAAAGGGTAATATTCTCACATATGAACAATTTATAACATTGAAAGAGTTTCCAATACCTTTCAGAGTTTATTTCTGTGATCAAAGCTGTTCCCGGTGGTCTAACTACACTAATGAAAACTCATCTTAGCTTTGGTAATGATCACAAAGTTTATCCAGAACTCAGATTGGAAGGTGTGTGTGTGTGTGCTTACTTGAGAAATCTTGTTGTAATAAATATATAAGACAAATTCTCCATTCACAAAACCAACTTACACCGAGAAATTCTTCTGGAACATGCTTATTCCTGACATTGTCTGGAGAAATGCATGGTTAAGGCCTTACAAATATTGTATACAAAATAAAGTTAAGGAAGTGCACTTTAAAATTTTACATAAGATATATCCATGTAATTCTATGATATCCAAATTTGTGGCTATTTATGTGTTTTCTGTGAAAAAGGTGAATCTGTCTCACTTGTTCTTAGAATATAAAATTGTCCGAATTTTGGGAAAACCTTTCAAATTACTTATTTACCATTATGACCACTACCCATGTTTTTGACATGAAGGATATAATATGTTAATATTGCAATGATAACACCATTGAAATTATTGCATTTTTTAAATTCTTGTGGACAAATACTTTACACAAAAAAACTCCCAAATTAGTTTTTTGATTTGAATTTAACTATTTTATTAAAACATTAACCCTAGTGAATAACATTTTCCTTAATCATGAAGATTTTTTCAGTGATTACAATTGCACCAGATTTTTATTTTTTATTACTTGATATTTTTTGTATGTTGTATCTTCTCGTTGATACCTGCGTTCTGTTTTGTATGATGTAACAATGTAAATTGTTCTGTATTTGAATGTAAAAAAATAAAAAATAAAAATAAAAAGATAGTAGCTAGCAAGTTAATTCTCACATTTTGGGAAAGATTTCTAATGTACTTGACGAAATTAGTGTAAATGTTGGGTTTTTGAGCTAGCGCCCAATAGACTCCCATTCAACAACAAAAACCACAAAAAATAAATAAAAATAGACTCCATTCACTCCTTGAAGGAGAGAGCTCCTTGTCCCAGAATGCACCGCACGGCCCATTGACGTAGCATGGGCAACGTTTCCCATCTCAAAGGTATATTTTCTGTTGTGAATGTCAAGACTCCACTCTGAGGCACATCTATCTGCAGGTTGAACATGGTGAGGTTGTAGACACCTAAATTGACAGTGCAGTTTGTTTTAGGTGATTTTACAGTTAACTAGCTACTTTACGTCAGTGGCGTTTGAGGGGGGATTTTTCTTCCCATGAGCACGGCCTTATTTCTGTTGTTGGATGACTCATTCATATTCCATTCACCTAGTTCAATGTAACATCGATTGGTTTAGGCTAGCTGATCTAGGGTGTAATCATTAGTCCAACAGTTGCAAACGAGTTTCTATTGGACAAATTCAGGAATTTTTTACTCCCCGTTTCGTTTGCTTCCGTTTAAGAAATGTTTTTCAACAGAATCGGTCCAATGAATACACCCCTTATCACGCATAAACACAGTTCACTTTCATAGCCACGTTGTATTCCTTCTCGCCTCTATGCACTCGACTGTTGCCAAGCCAAACCGTGTCATAACCGCTACACACAGCCTACGTCGTTGTCCACATATTATTTAAAGTAACGTCCTAGTCAACATAGATAATAGAACTAATGCTTTAGTAAACACGCTACAATCATGCAGTAACGTTGGTGTATATATAGTCAGTAAGGCGTTACACTGGCGGGCCCCGGTGGCAATAAAACCAAAAGCTTACCTTGACTTGGAAGAATTCCATTGTTGTGTTGGCTAGTCATAACCAGCTAGCTAACATAGCATCCCTCTGTTTGAGCTGGGTGTTTGAGTAACTAAAGTAGCCAGCTGCATTTGCTAGCTAAGTGAAAAAAATTAGTGTCTCTTGCTTCTCCTTTGTTAAACTTTTCACATTTTATTCAGAGCAGTGCTAGCTAGCTGTGGCTTAGGATTTCTGTACTAGATTCATTCTCTTATCCTTTGATTGGGTGGACCACATGTCAGTTCATGCTGCAAGAGCTCTGATGGGTTGGAGGAAGTCCTCTGAAAGTTGTCATAATTACAGAAGGCGGTGAGAACCAAGAGCCTCCTCGGTTTTGTGTTGAAGTCAATGTACCAAGAGGAGGACGGTAGCTAGCTGTCCTCCGGCTACACCATGGCGCTACCCTACAGATTGCGGTTTAGACTACTGTAGACCTTCAATGCAAAACAGTGTGTTTTAATCAATTATTTGGTGACGTGAATATATTTAGTGTAGTTTTATCTAAAGGAACTTTTTCAATGTTCTCAAAAAAAAGTAATTCACTGAGGATTGTCCTCCCCTTCCTCCACTGCTTTACATGCTGATATTGTATCTGGTAATCTTGTATGTAAGTGTTTTCCTGCCGGTCCATAGACAGAATCTATTGTGGATTTTGTAGTCTACTTGAGCTGCAACAAATTTCCACAATGATTTTTCCCATGTTGCTTCCAACCTTATTATAACACCAATGAAACACTTCTTCACAAAAATATTTTTCTCACATATTAGTGTTATTTAACACTGTATATTAAAGGATTGGGTGGTTTGGGGTGGATTTTTCCTTGAATATTTAACGATGTTCCACAGATGCTGGTTTAACTCGGAAGTGAGAAGCCATTCACATGATCAGATACAAGTTATTGCTGAAACCGCAAATAACTTGTTTACACTCAAATGATTTATTTTTTATTGCTCATTCTGTAATCCCTGAAATGTTTGAATCATTAGCTCTATTTGATATTCATCACTAGGGCTGTGGTGGTCTCACAATAGTTGGACCGTTAATTAACAAACAAGTTTAACATCTCCAGGCCTCCACGGAGTCCACGCATGCAAGCTGCATTACAAGCCGACGATGGGCGCCTTTGGAACATCTACATAAATAAAAAAAAATTGTCTAAAACATTATGCAGAAGAACAGAGTATGGGTTTGCCTAATGTATGTTATCTGGCTATGCGCCATGCCATAGGCTGTAGGATTGTTCATTTAGCTGACAGGATATGCCTATTTTATATATTGGATTTTACAGTAAGAAGAATATAATTGACCTTGGCTGAATAAAATAGGAAGGATATGTTTCCCGTTCTTGAGCGAGGGCGCATATGAAATGGCTATGTTGAGCTTAAGATTTAATTTGAAATATGCCCTATATGCTAGATTTTAAGGTGGGGGAGTCATGACATCCGTATTCACTCGAAGGCGTGCACTTCCCCACGGCTCCATTTTTCAATGGTGCCAGGTAGGCTACCTAGGTTTTATAGTGGAGCTGTGGTTAATATGAGCAGTTGAGAAATATAACACTTATTTCACTCTATGCATAAACTACTGTTTGAGGAGCACGCTCTCACTGTGCGACAGGCGATGTTCTGCCCAAGCTCTGTGTTACATGGGCTCTCCAACCCTGTTCCTGCTGCTACCCAGTGCTTAATTCGGGAAACCAAGTGGAAATTTGTTCGACCAACATCGATAGTAATATGCTTTCGCAAACAAAACATATTTCACTAAACGTTGACATCCCCTCTGCTCGCTCGCGAAAGGAATAAAGGGAAGAGAGGAGATGGAAACACACAGTGGTGGGATTCTGTATAGCCGAAGGTAGTCACCCAATTACTATGAAAATTATAAAAATTCCCTATTACTAGGCAATTCGAAATCTAAAACAAATTCGCTAATGATAGGCTTAACTGTAAGCCGTCCTGCACAATCAATGAACCAAAAGCGTCGCCTAAAGCGGTATGTTCTCTCCCAGACTCGTGGATAGAAATTTTGGAGCCTAGCATAAGGTAACCAGTCCATCCAGTATGCATAATAATAGTCCACATTCAAAGGCGATTACTCAAATGTATTTACTTTTTAAAGTATAGGCTAGACCAATTATGTAGTGAAGATATCTTAAATCAGTTTTATTTTTTCTGCCATGTCTAATATTTGGTAGGCTATGCATTGTATAACAGCACAATCATTTATTCGTTTTTTTTTTTTTCTCTGGCCTGTGCTCATAAGCCTGTGCATAAGCTCTAATATGCTTTTGATGTTGAATTAATCATCCCCTTAGAAAGCGCTGTCCATTTTGTTAGGCTTTGAAACATCCACAAGGACTTTTTTACTGTTTCAACCTGCTGTTGAACTTTTTTCAAATTGATCATCACATTTTAAGGTGAGTTTTAAAAGCATAAAACAGTTTTGATAAGTGTATGATTTTCGAAAGCATTTGCAAATAGTGCATTCGGAAAGTATTCAGAATCCCCCCCCAACACACATTTTGTTACATTAAAGCCTTCTAAAATTGATTTAAAAATATGATCCATCTACACAACATACCCCATAATGGCAAAGCGAATACCGGTTTTTAGAAATGTATTCAGACCCTTTGCTAGGACACTCAAAATTGAGCTCAGGTACATCCTGTTTCCATTTATCATCCTTGATGTTTCTACAACTTGATTGGAGTCCACCTGTAGTAAATTTAATTGATTGGACATTATTTGGAAAGGCACACCTGTCTATGTAAGGTCCCACGGTTGACAATGCATGTCAGAGCAAAAACCAAGCCATGAGATTGAAGGAATTGTCTGTAGAACTCCGAGACATGTGCATCGACACAATCCTATCTGGGGGAGGGTCTCAACATTCCTGCAGCATTAAAGATCCCCCAAGAACAGTGGCCTCATCATTCTTAAATGGAAGATGTTTGGAACCACCAAGACTCTTCCTAGAGCTAGCCACCTGGCAATCGGGGGAGAAGAGCCTTAGTAAGGGAGGAGACCAAAAACCCGACGGTCACTTTGATAGTGCTCCAGAGTTCCTTTGTTGAGAGAGTTCTATCTCTGCAGCTCTCTGCAGCACTCCACCAATCAGGCCTTTATGATAGTGGCCAGGCGTAAGTCACTCCTCAGTTAGTCACATGACCACTCTTGGCGTTTGCCAAAAGGCACCTAAAGACTCTCAGACCATGAAACAAGATTCTGGTCTGAAACAAACATTGAACTCTTTTGCCTGAATTCCAAGCGTCACGTCTGGAGGAAACCTGGCACCACCCCAACGGGGAAACATGGTGGCTTGAACCTGAATTGAACATCTCTGGAGAGACCTGAAAATAGCTGGGCAGTGAAGTTCCCCATCCAACCTGACAGCGCTTGAGGATCTGCAGAGAAGAATGAGAGTAACTCCCCAGGTACAGGTGTGCCAAGCTGGTAGCGTCATACCCAAGATTCAAGGCTGTAATCCCTGCCAAATGTGCTTCAACAAAGTACTGAGCACAGAGTCTGGGGGTGTGGAACAATTTAGTTAATTTTAGAATAAGGCTGTAACAATGTGTAATGTCAAGCAGTATGAATGCTTTCCAAATGTACTCTGTCAGAGGGACAATGGAGCCATGAGTACCAGCCCAATAGGACCTGATGGTCGATAACAGGTTGGGTACAACCAAAGCATGTCCAGAATGCATAAAGCGAGATGGCGTGCCTCAACAGTCACAATTGTACTACATTCATGACTGCCAGTGTGTTGGAAATATGAACAACGCGACAGCCCTATTCATCACATACTGATCTTATGAACCACTTCACTTGTAGTTGTATGCATTATACAGTAGCTCTCCTTGGGGATGGTTGGCCACCCTGCAACATTACAATTACAACCAATTGACTTTTTGTCTTTATAAAATAATTCCCTCATTCAATGAACCAGGAATCAAATTGCTAAGGTGGGCAAGGTAGCTAAGATCTATACTGAACAAAAATATAAACGCAACAATTTCAAAGATTTTACTGAGTTAGTTCATGTAAGGAAATCATTCAAAATCATTAGGCCCTGATCTATGGATTTCACATTACTGGGAATACAGATATGCATCTGTTGGTCACAGATTTTAAAAATAGGTAAATGTGTGGATCAGAAAACCAGTCAGTACCTGATGTGACCACCATTTGCCTCATGCATTGCGATATATCCTTTGCATAGATTTGATCAGGCTGTTGATCGTGGCCTGTGGAATGTTGTCCCACTCCCCTTCAATGGCTGTGCGAAGTTGCTGGATATTGGCGGGAACTGGAACACGCTGTCGTATACGTCGATCCAAAGCATCCCAAACATGCTCAGTGGGTTATCCTTCCGACATGGGTCCTTGCATTATGCTGAAACATGAGGTGATGGCGACGGATGAATGGCACGACAATGGGCCTCGGGATCGCTTCATGGTATCTCGGCGTTCAAATTGCCATCAGGAAAATGCAATTGTGGTGTTCGTAGCTTATGCCGGCCCATACCGTAACCCCACCTCTACCATGGGCCGCTCTTTTCACATAGTTGACATCAGAAAACCGCTTGCCCACACGATGCCATACACGTGGTCTGCGGTTGTGAGGCCGGTTGAATGTACTGCCAAATTCGCAACAAAAAAAAGATGTTGGAGGCGACTTGTGGTTGAGAAATGATCATTACGTTTTCTGGACATTTCTGCATTCAGCATGCCTATTGCAAGCAATTGCACATTTTAGAATGGTCTTCTATTGTTCCCAGCACAAGGTGTGCCTATGTAATGTTAATGCCGTTTAATCAGCTTCTTGATATGCCACACCTGTCAGGTGGATGTATTATCTTGGCGAAGAAGAAATAATCACTAACGGGGGGTGTACGCAAGCACATTTCTGCACAAAATGGAGAGAAATACGCTTTTTATGTGGGACATTTCTGAGATATTTCAGCTTATGAAACGCATTACACATAGATTTTATATTTTTGATCCGTTTATTTGTAAGGTTAAAGTGTTCAGGGGAGATCTTGACAACATAGGAGTTACTTGTCAATTAGATTATTCTAGGAATATTTTACATGGCCAGTATATGATAGAGAAGCCTAACCAATTCTGAGCGCTTGAGATGTATGGTTTTACAACCGACATATGCAGCGTTGGTTTCATCACCTGTATCAACTGCGTGTCAGCCATTTGCGGTTATACACGAGTGCTGGTAGAAAATTTATTTCAGGACATCGGACAAGACAACATTAATGCATTCTATTACCTAAATCGTTAACTAGCGAGAACTAGCCAAACTGCACAATACGTTTTGACTTTTCGATCTAGTTTGACTATCATTATTTTACCTGCTGCGGAAACGTCTCCCCCTGGCAACAGCCAATTGGCACACGCAGGTGATGCATACACAATGACTTTTCCAGGATTTTCAATGTTGACCAAAAGTAAGCTATAACTGGGCAAATGACTCACCAACTAGCAATGAATATCAACAAATGTGCACCGGTAGATAGCCGCGTTGGTCACAAACGTATCTCGCAACTGCATGATTGAAAGACCGCTTGGGCCTGTCTACGCAGGCCTACAATTATACTCCGATGCGCTCTGCAGAGATTGGGGGGACAGTGTGCAACACATTGCATCCGCAGGACACTGATCCAATTCTAATTCAGAGTAGCCTAATTGTTTGATATTGTGGTTTGTGTGAATTTTATTTAAAATGACTTGGCCATTCTAATAACTTAAACCTATATTCTTGTCAGACGAATGTAGAGCCCTCGTATATTTTTTTCTTTCCTGCTCTTGTTCATGTAAACACCACTAGATCAGCAGTGACTTAACTAACTCACCAGTATACAGGATTAAGTGATTACAGCTAACATTTTAAATCCAGAATGAACTCATTTCTTGTAGCATCTGCACAATATTGCCATCAAACTTCCACAATGCACTTATTTAATGGGTCAAAGAGCACGGAGCTTGGTAATTGAACCATGTCATGTGAAATAGGAATATCCCTATTCATTCGCCAAAACATCTCATCTTGCTTCGGTCATATCTGTTGGACACCTACAGTATTATAATAGTTTTGGTTCTTGTTCAGTAAACCAGTGCCACCCTCTTCCACCAGCATGGTCATGTGTGTGCGCAATCCTGACCAGCGGGTGGGGAATGCCCCTGAGGGCCATTGAGTCAGATGGAAAGTAGCCAAGACTGGGTCCACTGCACAAGCCTTGCCTGACGGTCCATTATCACCCATGGCTCTCTTAGAGCCTACTGTAAGGATTCAACTCCAAGTAATCCAATTGGAACATCCCATAATTAACCATTAGCGAGCTAGTTCTGGTGCATGTACAGTTGAAGTCGGAAGTTTACCTTCAAACTCTGTGCCTCTTTGCTTGACATGGGACAATCAAAAGAAGTCAGCCAAGACCTCAGAAAAAAAGATGTCGACCTCCAAGTCTGGTTCATCCTTGGGAGCAATTTCCAAACGCCTGAAGGTACCACATTAATCTGTACAAACAATGGTACGCAAGTATAAACACCATGGGACCACGCAGCCGTCATTCCGCTCAGGAAGGAGATGCGTTCTGTCTCCTAGAGATGAACGTACTTTGGTGCGAAAAGTGCAAATTAATCCCAGAACAGCAACGGACCTTGTGAAGATGCTGGAGGAAACGGTAACAAAAGTATCTATATCCACAGTAAAACAAGTCCTATATTGACATACACTGAAAGGCCGCTCAGCAAGGAAGAAGCCACTGCTCCAAAACCGCCATTTAAAAAAAAGCCAGACTACGGTTTGCAACTGCACATGGGGACAAATATTGTACTTTTTGGAGAAATGTCCTCTGGTCTGTTGAAACAAAAATAGAACTGTTAGGCCGTGATGACCATCGTTATGTTTGGAGGATAAAAGGGGGAGTCTTGCAAGCCGAAGAACACCATCCCAACCGTGAAGCATGGGGGTGGCAGCATCATGTTGTGGGGTGCTTTGCTGCAGGACGGAATGGTGCACTTCACAAAATAGATGGCACATCTCAAGACATGTCAGGAAGTTAATGATTGGTCGCAAATGTCTCTTCCAAATGGACAATGACCCCAAGCATACTTCCAAAGTTGTGGCAAAATGGTTTAAGGACAACAAAGTCAAGTATTGGAGTGGCCATCACAAAGCCCTGACCTCAATCCTATAGAAAATTTGTGGGCAGAACTGAAAATGCGTGTGCGAGCAAGGAGGCCTACGAACCTGACTCAGTTACACCAGCTCTGTCAGGAGGAATGGGCCAAAATTCACCCAACTTATTGTGGGAAGCTATCCAAAACATTTGACCCAAGTTAAACAATTTAAAGGCAATGCTACCAAATACTAATTGAGTGTATGTAATTTTCTGACCCACTGGGAATGTGATGAAAGAAATAAAAGCTGAATTAAATAATTCTCTCTACTATTATTCTGACATTTCACATTCTTAAAATGAAGTGGTGATCCCAACTGACCTAAGGTAATTTTTGCTAGGATTAAATGTCATGAATTGTGAAACTGAGTTTAAATGTATTTGGCTAAGCTGTATGTAAACTTCAACTGTACATAGTTGTAATTCAAATGATGGTGGGCCAGGCACCCTGGCTACTTTAGGGAAAATGCAAGTGTCATCTATCTTTTTTGAAGGCCTTTCAATCTTATGCAGGAGTCAGAATACAAGTATGGATTTGTTGGTCCCCATAGAATTCATTTGGCATTTATTTGCATTTCTGGCCCAATACAATGCTTTTTCCCCCTCTCTCTTTCTGAAATGACAAAATACATATCATAGGTGTGTAAAGTTGGGAATAACAAATTCATGCAGGATAACCTGAGGGCAGTCAAGGTGGGGTAACCTTGAGCCTTCAACCTTGGGCTTCTGCGTGCAAATTTTACGACATCACCAAAGGCCTGTGTTAAACATTGAGCTGTTTCATGCAGCCCCAGCTTAATATTTGGTTCCACTGCGTGGTTAATTCCCTAAACTGTCACACTGACAGGTAATCTATCCCTAGTGTGAGCTGAGCAGGCAGTTAGGCCTAGTCAAGGTGGCAAGTGCACTCCTGGAGCAAAAGTCAGTTTGGCCATTTATCCAGGAGTAGGGCAGGAAAACCAATGATGCATTTGATTGTGGTTACCAAAGTTCGAGGCATTACCGGGTCATAAATCACAAAGGAATCCGTTTTTTTCTTGTAGTGAATTGGGGCTTTGTAACAATGGGTAACTTGTAACGGGCATCCTCGATATTAGTTTTGACCCTTGAGGGCATCCTCAAATGCACAAGATGCTGTGAATAATTTTCATTTTTGCAATTAAATTGCTAGAGTTGGACGCGTGAGCCAAATTCTTTAATTTCCATTCTTCCGGAGGCCAGAAGGAGTTTAAATGGTAGGTGTTTTTTTTACGCTCACCTGCTCACTAGTTTGTGGTGCAGTGATGTTCTGTCAGCTGGGACCGACTACGCAGTTATGCATGAAATTGCTAATGCGCTTGGCCGTCCATTATCCTCATCAAAGTGACAAGCTCAGGAATTAAACACTCAGATCTGCTGTCAATGAGATCATTGGAAAATGTGTTTCTGTGAATATGGCGAGGCAACGGGTGAAGTATTTTAAGTGCTTTCTGTGGTTCTCTTTATTTCCGCCTCTGTGCTTTGACAGTTGACAAACAATAGCTTTCCTGAGTGGCGTGTGAGTGGTTATCTTGCGGCGATAAGGGCTCTCTGCTGGGTTGCTCTTATACCTGGCTGCATTTGACCCATTCTGGTCTCTCCGTGCGCCAAAGTTGGAGAAAGAAACACTGGTTTTGCTGGCTCATGCTCAGTGTTTGTCATTTTTATTCCAGCTGTACAAACTTGTGAAAATGTCTGGTCTCAGACCTCACGCTGAGTCCAGGTTATAGAGTAATGTGATCTGAATGCTTGAGCCACAAAAAAGGGTTGCATGGAAACCTGGTTATTGACTAGAATTTGGCCACCATGCACTTTTTATCAAAGGACTTTGCCGCCTCCTTTCCCCATCTGCAGATACGAGTCCTTCAGGTGAATTGTGTAGAAGAAAAAGCACCATGGCGTGATTGAGCTCCTCCACATGCCAGCCATTTTGGGATGTTTGTGTGAGCTGCTCATGTCGGGTCTTAGACCTCATGAGTCCGGGTTATTGAGTAATGTGATCGGAATGTTTTATCCCTGTGGCTCAAGCAGTCTTAGTTCCTAACTGTGAATGAGCCAGCTTGTCAATGCTCATTACGTCCACTGCAATAGAAAGGTGTGTGTGTGTGCACCAGTAGCTTGGTCTCCTCACTAAACTTGTCAGTCAGTGAGTGATGAATGAGCCATCGCGAGGGCATGTCATATTCTACTTGAAAGTGAAGCTGCGACGGGAAGTGCACCAGCCCTGCGAGTATGAAAAGTGCAAGTGTTCGTTTACATTATTTTGTTCTTTGTTCCTCACTGGCTTTTGTCATACTGTTCAAAGCCTCTTTCCTCAATACCAGAAATCCTTTAAGAAGCGCCAAAACGTTAAATGTGTCCAAACAGAGAATGATAAAAAAAAAATAATAATAATAATTAACCTAGAAAATACCATCACTAGCTATGTTTCCATCAAATTGACTTGTTGCAGATAAAAGGCTGTGTGATGACGTAGTGCACAAAAAAATGCCTTTTGCAGTTCCAGTTCCATGTACTGAAATTATTTAAGTTAAATGGGTTTCAATCGCATTTTCAACTCTACTGAAAGTTCTCTCACATTTATTGCGTTTATGTAGCGAGTGTGCCCGCTTTGCTATTGGCATGTGCAGTCTAGCCAACGACGCTATCTGCATGTTGTTGGCTACAGCGCATGTGTAGCCTACATGACATTGTTATGGACATCATGTCACCAGAATAAGACCCTCAATATTTATTGGAAAGGAGCATCAAGCTCATCACCTTGCACTCTACCACCCTGTAAAGTTCATTTTATTTAATCTGTTGCCTAATAAACTGCATGCTTTCCTGACAAGTCATAGTGGGAGGACTACACGTCATTGTGCGACTCCAAGTTTACTTTGATATAATGGTTATTATATCAATATTTGCTCATTAAAAGCATTACCACTAATTTCTGCTAAATTCATTTGACCAAAACAAAATCCCACCTTGTCTAGTGTATATTGTTTTGTCAATTTTACCGACAATTATTCTGTTTCCATCAGGCCTGTAATGAGATTTATGTTCGACATCAACTTTACTTGCCTAAAAAGGTTGCATGGGAACCTAGAATTAGGCCACCAAGTGCTTTGTCAAAGGATTTTGTCCTTCTCCGTTCCTCACCTGCAGATACGTGTCCTTCAGGTGAGTTGTGTAAAAGAACAAGCACCGTGCAGTGATTTACTGAGCTTCTCCACCCGCCAGCCATTTCGGTGTGAGTGTGTGAGCTGCTCGTGTCTCCCAACAGTTCTGTGACTGTGTGCCGGCCACCAACCTCCCCCCTCCACTCAAATCGCTTGCCTCCTGAATCATCTGCTACGGAGACAACGTATCAGGGAAGGGTGCTGCTATTTATTGTGCTTGGCGGTTGCTGACATACCAGTGTCAGGGCTGTTTCGGCAGACGAGCGTGATCTATCACAGCGATGGATGTCCTTATTTCAGAGCCACCGGCGCATCACATTGATTGCACAACAATGACTCATGAAGTGTATTTCACTGGTTACATCAACTGTCCCCGACATATGACCGGTTTATTTGTTTTCCACTTGATCTAAAACCACTGCCTTGCACTATCACGTTGAGCCATATGAAGATTCTCAGATATGATCCTAACGCAGGGAATCTAAGCAAGCAGCCACGTATTGGTCTGTATGTACGATGTTTACAGAGTGGCTTCGAGCAGACGTTTCACCGTCTTTAGAGCATGAAATGTGAACTTGATGTTTCAGAGCGGAGATACCAAGCCAACTCTGTTCTGGTTGGATGTTTGGGATCTCTCCGTAGTGTCAGATGGTTGGTAATTGTCCAGACTTGCACTAGCAGTGGACTCTTCAAGGATGTCTTAGACCTAGACCTACCTGTTTTCTGTTGTCACTTAACTGTGTGGGCTGGGACATTGGCTACCTTTTGTAGAATATGGAAATAATAAGGCTTATTCTTTCCAAATGAATACTTGTTTGCACATTCAACAAATGTCTGAGATATTTGTATTAGGTGCCTGCTTTGTGTGCCATTTTTTTATATGCCTTGTACTAACTTTACCCGTCTTCTCTCCCCACAGGTTCAACTACAGATCAACACATCACCTGACCACAAATGGGTTTTACGAGTTCCTCAACTGGTTTGACGAGAGGTCATGGTACCCCTTGGGGAGGATCGTGGGGGGCACAGTAAGTTTAACATGTTCCCTACTGTGATCAAGCTTAAATCAGCCTAATTTGAAACCAACTCAGTGGGAAGAACACATTGGATATACAGGGCTTTGGGAAAGTATCCAGACCCCTAGACTTTTTACACATTTTGTTACATTACAGCCTTATTCCACAATGGATTACATCATCCGTGTCCCCCCCCCCTCATCAATATACTCACAACACCCCATAATGACAAAGCAAAAACAGGTTTTTAGGCACTTTAGCAAATGTTTAAAAAAAAAATTACGTACGTATTCTGACCCTTTACTTAGTACTTTGTTGATGCACCTTTGGCAGTGATTACAGCCTTGAGTCTTGTTTGGTATGACGATACAAGCTTGGCACACCTGTATTTGGGGAGTTTCTCCCATTCTTGTCTGCAGATCCTCTCAAAATCTGTCAGGTTGGATGTGGAGTGTCGCTGCACAGCTATTTTTAGGTCTCTCCAGAGATGTTCGATCGGGTTCAAGTCTGGGCTCTGGCTGGGCCACTCACGGCCGTTCAGAGACTTGTCCCGAAGCCACTCCTGTGTCTTGGCTGTGCTTAGGGTCATTGTCCTGTTGGAAGGTGAACCTTCACCCCAGTCGGAGGTCCTGAGCGCTCTGGAGCAGGTTTCCATCAAGGATCTCTCTGTACTTTGCTCTGTTCATCTTTCCCTCGATCCTGACTTGTATCCCTGCCGCTGAAAAACATCCCCACAGCATGATGCTACCACCACCATGCTTCACCGTAGGGATGGTGCTAGGTTTCCTCTAGACGTGAAGCTTGGCATTCAGACCAAAGAGTCCAATCTTGGTTTCATCAGACCTGATAATATTGTATCATGAGAGTCCTTTCAGTGACTTTTGGCAAACTCCAGTCGGGCTGTGTGGTGCCTTTTACTGTGAGTGGCTTCTTTCTAGCCACTCTACCATGAAGGCTTAATTGGTGGAGTTCTGTAGAGATGATTGTCCTTCTGGAAGGTTCTCCATCTCCACAGAGGAGCTCTGTCAGAGTTACCATTGGGTTCTTGGCTAGCTCCCTGACCATGGCCCTTCTCCCCAGATAGCTGTTTGTATGAGCGGCCAGCTCTAGGAAGTGTCTTGGTGGTTCCAAACTTTTTCAGTTTAATTATAATGGAGGCCACTGTGGGGCATGGGGACCTTCAATGCTGTTGACACTTCATGGTACCCTTCCCCAGATCTGTGCCTCGACGCAATCCTGTCTTGGAGCTCTACGGACAATTCCTTCGACCTCATTGCTTGTCTTTATTTTATTTAATCCGTTGTAGAATAAGGCTGTAACTTAATGTGGAGAAGGTCTGAATACTTTCCGAATGCACTGTAGATATAGGCCTAGACTCTGGTGTTCTAGTGGTTGGGGTGTTAGATGAGAGAGCACCATGAACCGTACCGTTTCATAAGCCTCCCCCAGCGCTCTCCGGTCTGTCACGCATCGGCAGCAACCAGTGAGCTTTTAACTTGAGGGATTCCACATGACTGCCAATGATCATGCGGTTTACCAACAGGACCTGCTGTTGAAATCACAACCTCTTTCACCGTGAGTTACTACCTGCCGATTCTGTAAGATTTATCGCCCGCGCTCCTCTCTCGGCGACTCCTCGTTTTTTTTGGGGGGGGGGGGGCTGCCTTGTGAACTGTGAACTGTGCACTGAAGCGCTGTGAATAAAATACTACTCTGCTCTTCCTCACTGCTCCCGACATGTCTCTGTACTGTAATCAGACGCTTAATGGGGTGACATTTTTTTTACCAGCCTTGTTACGGCAAACCTTTTAAAAGGGGCTCCCTGTGTTATCTCGTCACTTTCTCCACCTAGGTTGGCATCTGAAGTTTCACTCTGTTCCCTGTTGTGTACAGTGTACTTACTCCAGGGTGGCGGGAGAGAAGCGCCGAGCATTTAAGACAGCCAGACATGCCTGCACTCAGTATTGCAGCGTCGGAATATAGGCTAGTAGCAGTTGCAGGCGTTGCTGTTTCAGTAGCAATGGGTTCAGTCAATCTGCACAAGGGATCCGAACTGCCTATCCTACATCCTAACACGCCTATATCTGTAGGCAGTGGACAGTACTGCTGCGCAGTGGACCAGGGTTTAGACAGCAGGTGTGTCAGATGCTGGGTACACAGAATGCAAATGCCCAGCAACATGCAAAGTGAGGGAAGATCCAGGTTCAGTGCCTCTGGGAACTCTTTTGGTGCTAAATATTTGCCATGTGTCAGCTACCTGGCTCAATAACTTGTTTTTATCTCTAGGTTTTTCTTTTTCCCTCTCCCTCCCCCACCACATGATTACGCAAAGATGGCAAAGTGCTTCCCTCAGCTGTCCTGCTAATACTTACAGGCTATGAGGTATGAAGGGCCTTTTGAATTTGATCAGGCAGCCTTAATGGTGCACAAACCTGGATCGCTAATGGAATGTTACAAATCACCTCTTCTGAACACACTGGTTCTATGAAGTCCTTGTCAGAAATCACACCAGTTGTGGGAACACTGTAGAGTGGAAGAAAATTAGCTCGTACTCTTTTGTCTATGACAGTTAAGAGAATATAGGGAATGCAGTCCTACACAATGCATGGCTAGGGCTTTTGCGGTGGCCGTATTACAGCCGTACCGGCAGTCATGAGTCATGACCGCAGTCAAATTGTACGTGAACGATGGGTCACGGTAATCTCCTCTTATGCACTCTGGACAAGCATTGGCGGCGTCCAACTCGCTAATGTCCTTGTACTCCACGCTCTATTGTCCCTCAACACTGACAGCAATGCAAATGCAAGAGTATCATGCTTTTAAACTGAGTGGAAAACATGGTCGTTGTGGAGGTTTCAAAGCCAAACAATGAAATGGACAGCGCTTTCTAAGGTGATTTAATTCAAAACACCCATACACATGTTAGAGCTTATGCGTAGGCCTATACAGTTAATTCGGAAAGTATTCAGACCCCCCACAGGTGACGGTGCATGCCAGAGCAAAAACAAAGCAATGAGGTCGAAGGAATTGTCCGTAGAGCTCCGAGACAGGATTGTGTCGAGGCACAGATCTGGGGAACGGTAGCAAAACATTTCTGCAGCATTGACGGTCCCCAAGCACACAGTGGCATCCATCGTTCTTAAATGGAAGTTTGGAACCAAGACTCTTCCTAGAACTGGCCGCCCGGCCAAACTGAGCAATCGGTGGAGAAGGGCCTTGGTCAGGGAAGTGACCAGGTACCTGATGGTCTCTGACAGAGCTCCAAACTTCCTCTGTGGAGATGGTGGTGGTGGTGGCGGCATCATGCTGTGTGGATGTTTTTCAGCGGCAGGAACTGGGAGACTAGTCAGGTTCGATGTAAAGATGAGCAGAGAGAAATAGAGATCCTCCTTCAGAGTGCTCAGGACCTCCGACTGGGGTGAAGGTTCACCTTCCAACAGGACAGCGACCCTAAGCACATAGCCAAGACAACACTGGAGGGGCTTCGGGACACGTCTCAATGTCCTTAATTGGCCGAGCCAGAGCCCGGACTTGAATCCGATTGAACATCTCTGGAAATACCTGAAAATGGCTGTGCAGCATTGCTCCCATCCAACCTGACAGAGCTTGAGAGCATCTGCAGAGAAGAATGTGAGAAACTACCCAGATACACGTGTGCCAACATGTCTGATTTTCAGGGAAAAGCACACCAAACAATTATGTTAGTTCAGTACATAGCGACATAAAAACACAGCCATTTTCCCAGCAAAAGATAGTAGTCACAAAAAGCAGAAATAGAGAAAATGAATCACTAGCCTTTGATGATCTTCATCAGATGACACTCATGGGACATCATGTTACACAATACTTTTGTTTTGTTCGATAATGTGCATATTTATATCCACAAATCTCGGTTTACATTGGCGCCATGTTCAGAAATGCCTCCAAAATATCCGGAGTATTTGCAGAGAGCCACGTCAAATAACATAAATACTCATCATAAACTTTGAAAGATACATGTTTTACATAGAATTAAAGATACACTTGTTCTTAATGCAACCGCTGTGTCAGATTTAAAAAAAACTTTTACGTAAAAAGCACACCATGCAATAATCTGAGACGGCGCTCAGATTTAACAACATTTCTCCGCCATGTTGGAGTCAACAGAAATATGAAATTACATCATAAATATTCCCTTTGATTATCTTCATCAGAATGCACTGCCAGGAATCCTAGTTCCACAATAAATCGTTGTTTTGTTCCATAATGTCCATTACTTATGTCCAAGTAGCTACTTTTGCTAGCATGTGTAGTACACGTGTCACGATCGTGTTGACATGAATGAGAGGACCAAGGCGCAACATGATATGAATACATCTTCTTTAATTTATAACGACGAAGATGAACAAGAAACACTTAAACCACACTAACAAAAACAACAAACGATCGTGAAACTTCAAACGCAAGTGCACACACAAACTACTTACGTCGACATATACATATACAATGACCCACAAACAGCTAAAGCCTATGGCAGCCTTAAATATGGCTCCCAACTAGAGACAACAGAAACCAGCTGTCTCTAATTGAGAACCCATTCAGGCCACCATAGACTTTCCTAGAAAACTACACACCCATAGACACAGCTAGATACATACGCTCAACACAAAACCATACACTACAACCAACACCCCCTCTACCATATAATACCCCAAAACACACACATACCCCATGTCACACCCTGACCTAACTAAAATAATAAATAAAACAAATAATACTAAGGCCAGGGCATGACATAACCCCCCCCTTAAGGTGCGAACTCCGGGCGCACCAGCACATAGTCTAGGGGAGGGTCTGGGTGGGCTTCCTTCCACGGCGGCGGCTCCGGCACTGGTCGTGGTCCCCACCCCACCCTAGTCATAAGGGGCAGCACCGGGATAAGGGGCAGCACCGGGATAAGGGGCAGCACCGGGATAAGGGGCAGCACCGGGATAAGGGGCAGCACCGGGATAAGGGGCAGATCCTGGCTGGATGACGGCTCCGGCGGATCCTGGTTGGACGGCTCATGGCTGGCTGACAGATCTGGCTGCTCATGGCTGGCTGACGGATTTGGACGCTCATGGCTGGCTGACGGCTCTGGCAGATCCTGTCTGGTTGGCGGCTCTGGACGCTCATGGCTGGCTGACGGATCTGGACGCTCATGGCTGGCTGACGGATCTGGACGCTCATGGCTGGCTGACGGATTTGGACGCTCATGGCTGGCTGACGGCTCTGGCAGATCCTGTCTGGTTGGCGGCTCTGGCAGATCCTGTCTGGTTGGCGGCTCTGGCAGATCCTGTCTGGTTGGCGGCTCTGGCAGATCCTGTCTGGTTGGCGGCTCTGGCAGATCCTGTCTGGTTGGCGGCTCTGGCAGATCCTGTCTGGTTGGCGGCTCTGGCAGATCCTGTCTGGTTGGCGGCTCTGGCAGATCCTGTCTGGTTGGCGGCTCTGGCAGATCCTGTCTGGTTGGCGGCTCTGGCAGATCCTGTCTGGTTGGCGGCTCTGGCAGATCCTGTCTGGTTGGCGGCTCTGGCAGATCCTGTCTGGTTGGCGGCTCTGGCAGATCCTGTCTGGTTGGCGGCTCTGGCAGATCCTGTCTGGTTGGCGGCTCTGGCAGATCCTGTCTGGTTGGCGGCTCTGGCAGATCCTGTCTGGTTGGCGGCTCTGGCAGATCCTGTCTGGTTGGCGGCTCTGGCAGATCCTGTCTGGTTGGCGGCTCTGGCAGATCCTGTCTGGTTGGCGGCTCTGGCAGATCCTGTCTGGTTGGCGGCTCTGGCAGATCCTGTCTGGTTGGCGGCTCTGGCAGATCCTGTCTGGTTGGCGGCTCTGGCAGATCCTGTCTGGTTGGCGGCTCTGGCAGATCCTGTCTGGTTGGCGGCTCTGGCAGATCCTGTCTGGTTGGCGGCTCTGGCAGATCCTGTCTGGTTGGCGGCTCTGGCAGATCCTGTCTGGTTGGCGGCTCTGGCAGATCCTGTCTGGTTGGCGGCTCTGGCAGATCCTGTCCGGTTGGCGGCTCTGGCAGATCCTGTCCGGTTGGCGGCTCTGGCAGATCCTGTCCGGTTGGCGGCTCTGGCAGATCCTGTCCGGTTGGCGGCTCTGGCAGATCCTGTCCGGTTGGCGGCTCTGGCAGATCCTGTCCGGTTGGCGGCTCTGGCAGATCCTGTCCGGTTGGCGGCTCTGGCAGATCCTGTCCGGTTGGCGGCTCTGGCAGATCCTGTCCGGTTGGCGGCTCTGGCAGATCCTGTCCGGTTGGCGGCTCTGGCAGATCCTGTCCGGTTGGCGGCTCTGGCAGATCCTGTCCGGTTGGCGGCTCTGGCAGATCCTGTCTGACGAATGGCTCTCAGACGGGCGGCTCATGGCTCGGGACAGACGGGCGGCTCATGGCTCGGGACAGACGGGCGGCTCATGGCTCGGGACAGACGGGCGGCTCATGGCTCGGGACAGACGGGCGGCTCATGGCTCGGGACAGACGGGCGGCTCATGGCTCGGGACAGACGGGCGGCTCATGGCTCGGGACAGACGGGCGGCTCATGGCTCGGGACAGACGGGCGGCTCATGGCTCGGGACAGACGGGCGGCTCATGGCTCGGGACAGACGGGCGGCTCATGGCTCGGGACAGACGGGCGGCTCAGACGGCGCTGGGCAGACGGGCGGCTCAGACGGCGCTGGGGAGACGGGCGGCTCAGACGGCGCTGGGGAGACGGACGGCTCAGACGGCGCTGGGGAGACGGATGGCTCTGGCCGGATGAGGCGCACTGTAGGCCTGGTGCGTGGTGCCGGAACTGGAGGCACCGGGCTAAAGGCACGCACTTTCAGGCTAGTGCGGGGAGAAGGAACAGGGCATACTGGACCCTGGGGACGCACATTAGGCCTAGTGCGTGGGGCCGGAACTGGTGGTACCGGACTGGGGACACGCATCTCAGGGCTAGTGCGGGGAGCAGCAACAGGATGTGCAGGACCCACCTACACAGGATTCTTGGACATGGGAGGAGATACTGGATGGTAAGGGACCTTGGGCACAACCGGGAGAATATCGCCTCCCTCGTGAAGAGCTGGAGGCAGCGAAAGCCGAGAGGAGGCGATATGAGGAGGCAGCACGGAAGCAAGGCTGGAGACCCGTGAGTAATACCCAAAAATTTCTTGGGGATGGGCTCATGGGGAGTGTGGCGAGTCCAGATGGGAGAACTGCGTCAACTTCCCGTGCTACCCGTGAGGACTCTAAGAGGGAACCTGAGCCAGTCGGGCTGATATTGGAGGTGAGCAATGGGAAGGAAGCCCACCCAGACCCTCCCCTAGACTGTGTGCTGGTGCGCTCGGAGTTCGCACCTTAAGGGGGGGGTTATGTCACGCCCTGGCCTTAGTATTATTTGTTTTCTTTATTATTTTAGTTAGGTCAGGGTGTGACATGGGAAATGTTTGTGTTTTGTCGGTTTTGGGTGGTTATATGGTAGAGGGGGTGTTGGTTGTCCATAGGCTTTCGTTTTGATGTGGGTAATTGTCTATGTTATACGTTTGTAGCCTGTATGTGCACTACGTTCATAGCTTCACGGTAGTTTGTTTGTTTTGTTAGTTTTGTAATAGTGTTTTGTTTTCGGTTCTCCTTCTTCATAATAAAAAGGAGGATGGCCTATTTTCCTAATGCTGCGTTTTGGTCCGTCAATCCTCCACACGATCGTGACAACACGTGTCCAAACGCTCGCGCAGATGCAGGCAAACGTCGGACGAAAACTTCAAAAAGTTATATTACAAGTCGAATAAACTGGTCAAACTTAGTAGAGAATCAATCTTCAGAATGTTATCATATATATCCAATAACATTCCAACCGGAGCATTCCTTCATGTCTGTAGAAGTTATGGAACGCATGGCGATATCATGAGGAATGCGCGTGACCAAGAACTAGCCATCTGCCAGACCACTGACTCAAACACCTCCCATCCGGTCCTACATCACAGTATAGGCTTCATTCAGCGTTCTACAGACTGTTGACATCTAGTATAAGGCGTAGGAAGTGCAAACAGATCCATATATCACAGGGAATTGAATAGGCGATGAGTTTACCATCGACCAGTCTCAGAATTCTCACTTCCTGTTTGTATTTTCTCAGGTATTTGCCCGCCATATGAGTTCTGTTATACTCACAGACATCATTCAAACAGTTTTAGAAACTTCAGACTGTTTTCTATCCAATAATAATATGCATATATTTAGCATCTGGGACAGAGTAGGAGGCTGTTCAATCTGGGCACGCTATTCATCCAAAAGTGAAAATGCTGCCCCCTATCATAAAGAAGTTAAGAACGTGCTTAGCTATAAAACCGGAGTAGCCTACCTGGCATGGTTGACAAACGAACAGTGGGAAAGTGTCCTCCGTTCGCTATTCAAGTGCATACGGATAGCAACTGTTTTTGACCCTGTTCCTGCACATTTTGATAATAGGCCATTCAAAATCGAAACGAATGTTACGTATTAGTAAAGACGAGAACATTTAGACTCGTTTGAGAGAACGTGTGCAGCCTGAGGCAAGGAACACAGCGCAAACTTTAGCTACTTTCTCAAATAATCAATTGCCTATAGTTGCACAAAGCAGCCCGTATGTTTTAATTTCTAAGACATTCTAAGGTTTTGTATCATTCCCAACTTAAGTTGCCAAATAACTCTAAATCTAGCATATAGGATCGGTTTCAAATAATCACTTTTGCGCTCAACATAGCCACTCTCGCCAAAATGGGGGAAAAATATCCTTTCTATTTTATTCCGCCAAGTTAAATTACATTCTTCTTACTATAAAATAATAGCACTGGAATTAAGCATATCCGGCCAGCTAAATGAACAAGCATATGGAGCATAGCCAGAGAACATAGTTGGTCGACTCATATTCTGTTCTTCCGTAGGAGAAAAAAAACTTCATATCGTGTTTATTTAGTAAATAAATAATGGATGTATTGTTATGGTGTATATTAAATAGGTTTATTAGACTTTTTTCAAATGTGTATGTTCCACAGGCGTGGCCTTGTATGTGTGGCGGCCTGGAGATGCTAAATGTGTTTGTTAATTAATGGCCAGTTACCGTGAGACAGGAAGTCAATTGCATGACAATAACCGGCTGATAAAGTTTCATGACTGCCACAGCTCTAGGCATGACAGATCCCCGAAGGAATAACTGAGTTACGGTACATCTCCTAATGATTTGGATCAGGTAGTACCTCTTGAAGTGCATCTTGACTATATCAAATGTAACCCATTCCGTGCAGATTGTGAAGTACACCCAAGGGTTTCCTGACGTTCTGAGGCATTCCAGAACTACTTCCAACACCTGAATGGTGTCACTCTGCCTTTTCTTCAGTGGTATCCCCCCAAAAACCTTTTTCTAGTCTGCGTTAATTGTAGCACCTCTCCCGTCTCCGAACGGGGACCTAAGCAGTGTGCTGCACCCCACCGCTGCTTCCCATATCCCGCCCCGCCATCAGCTCTCCTTCTCTCCCCTCTATTCAGTCTGCTTCAAATGACTCTGACAGCCCTCGTTAATTGTGTATGATAACACAAGTCCCTTTGCACGTGATGGGTCACGCCGTTTCGTAGAGGGAGGAGCAGATCTCAGTGAATGTGTCAGTGACTGAATCTCTGCGGATCCCTCGTCTTTTCTCTCCCACTCTCGAGGGGGATATCTGCCAGCCGCTCCCTCTCCAGAGTTGTAGATGAGAGTTGAGGGCTGAATAAATGTGGCACTGTTTAACCATTGGGCTCTGTCAAGCCAATAAACCACCCTTTTGTTACTGTAGAGAAATGGACCAGGCACATTTTTACGCTGACGGGACAAAATGTCAAGCTATGTGGGGGGGGGGGAAATGCGGACTACAGAGAGTCCAGCATCTGTTCTGGGGGCAACCAAACAGTGATTACTTGGGTTAAAACAAATGCTGAAGTAGCGTTAGCCTAGGCTCTAGCTCGATCCCCAGGTCGGGGAAACTGGGTTGGATGATTTGGGAGAGCGGTGCAATAAGACTGGTTCATAAAGTTTAGCACGCCTAGGCTACGACTAGCTAATTAAAAATGAGAAGCACGCCAGGCAGAGACGAGCCAAAGTGCGCTGGGCTTGTCTCTGCCAGGCGCATCGCATACATCAGGGCATCACTCACACTTTAACATAGCCCCTCTGACTTCAGAAAGGTTTCACACAAGCCTAATTGGGCCTGGTCTCGTGTTATAGGCAGAGAGCTGTAAGGTTTGGGGGGTTTTGAGGCCTCCGCTTTGAACTGGGCAATTAGTCGGTATTTCGGTGGAGAAGATCGCCTTACCTGGTTTTCTCGATTTGTAAATCCAGAGCAGATTCAATTAACTTGACTCACTCTTGTGGTATGTGGATGCAGCAAGCCAACACTTGAAGTTATCACTCTCCTGCCTGACCTGTGGAGTTCCAACTAACTGCTCGATGGTTAAGTTACAGTACATTATGGTTGATTTTAAAAGTTTATTCCCATTCATCAGTGTGTTGCATTTTATATCCAGGATAAAGACAAGTATGCATGAAGGTGCCATAAATGTTCCATTTACAGTCCGTCTATCTTGTCTCTCTCTCTCTCCAGGTATATCCAGGTTTGATGGTCACCGCAGGCCTTATCCACTACGTGCTGAACCTGCTCCACTTGACGGTGCACATCCGGGATGTGTGCGTCTTCCTGGCGCCCGTGTTCAGTGGCCTGACATCCATCTCCACCTTTCTGCTGACGCGAGAGCTGTGGAACCAGGGGGCGGGGCTTCTGGCAGCCTGCTTTATCGCCATTGTTCCCGGGTACATCTCCCGCTCTGTGGCCGGCTCCTTCGACAACGAGGGCATTGCCATCTTCGCCCTCCAGTTCACCTACTACCTTTGGGTAAGCCTGCGTCTTCCGGGTTTGAACTTCATCCTTTTAGAAATCCCTTTTTAGATCCTTTATGGCTACGGGTGTTTCTCAATACTGGTGCTACTGTGTGCCACGCTCTCTGAGGATGTTCTCTTGAGTACGTTCTTGTGAGGATGACAGTGTGGAGAATGCGTAGAACATTGCATTTGAGATGCACTCTCACTCCCCATACTGTATTACCTCACGCTTCTCCTCCCCATTCACTGAGCCTTTTTTCCCAGCCAGGGCAATGGCAATAGAGACAAGATCTACACAAAGCAAACATTTTACTTTAAAACTATCAGCTAGCTGTATGTGAATCGTAATAATGTAACTAACCCGATTAACAGGAAAAAATGTCCTAAAACTAATTATGCAAGGTTTATTCTTCGTGGTTAACTAGCTAGCTATTGACTATTGCAATCTACACATACTACAGTAGGTATTGTAGAAAAGTAAGCATCCCAAAATTAATACAGCGTGTATTAACGTATCAAAATTAAATATTGTAGTCCGGCATCGTATGAGATGTGAATAGGCAACATTTCATTCCTAAGTCGGAGTGTATTTTCTCTCGCTTCAGCTCAAATCATTTCCAAAAAGGTTGCGTTATTTTTGACGTGCTTACGTCATATTTTTTTCAAAATATGTACAAACGGAGTACGCATTCGTGAAGCGTGCTCCTTTTCACCTACTTTGATTTGGACTCGTACTCTGACCAAGTTTGCGTGCTCGGAGAACGGTAGTATGCATTTTGAGAAACACCCTACATTTAGGGGTGGTTTCCCAGACAGATTAAGCCATGTCCTGGACTAAAAAGCAAGTTCAATGGAGAATTTCCATAAAAAATATATGTTTTTAGTCCAGAACTAGGCTATATCTGTGTCCAGGAAACCATCTCAATCTTTTTCACTGTGTTTTTCGATTTGTATACTCATGGCCCATTGATGTGAAGAGGAACGTTCTATTTGACAAGATTTGCAGTCAATGCGTTAATAACTGCTTGGTGTGGTTAAATGATTGCTACACTGTGAACCTTCACTCAGTCTCCTGACTGTCTGGTTTCAGTCGCTGCTGGTGATCAAAAAAAAAAAAAAGAAGCGATATCGAAGGTTGGAGGTGAAATGGATTTCTTTATTTACCATACTTGGACAGTCCATTCAATTGAACAGTGTTTTATCTTATCACCCAAAGAACTGCCTTGATAGGCTTAGCGGAATGTCGGAGAATATGACCAGACATTGGATAAGCGAACGTAGACAGGGTGAAAGGATTATGAGCACAATGGCTTACGAAATGGGCCATCTGCTGTAGGAGGATTCTAGGCAAAAGAATCTCCCATATTCACATTATTTGCCCTCAGTGCGTGTCCTCTCCCTTCAATCACAATCGAGTCACAGCCTCGCACACACCGCTCTACTCCCTCCCACATTTTGTACATTATGCTCCCTGATGACTTGAGGCAGGTGCATGGAACTTATACACACAGAAAATTGAGAGAGATTTGAAGTGCATTGTAAATGGTCAAATTTGGCATTAATCAGCATTCGTTTCAAAGTCGACCTTGGCAGGGGGCGCCTGGCTCCCCATCAATTCCCTCGATTCAATTTCACTTGGGTGGCATTTAAGCCCCCCGAGACAAGCTGAGAATCGTAAGGATCCCTCCACGCCAAGTCATCCTTGAGGATTTTTCAGGAGTAAAACTGAACAGCGCTCCTAACAAACGAGGTATTTATTTGTATTTTTTCCTTCCCTCCTCCCAAGGACACACCGGCGTTCACTCAGGTAAACGTGGCGCGGGCTCTCTCTCCCACCATGCTTCACTTGTTATTTTTGTCACCGGTGGCAAGCTCTGCAGGACTCTGTTTTGTGCGTTGTTCCTCAACTTTTTTGTCTTTACATTTATCAGTCAGTAGATTTCTTTCAGCTTGACCAACTAAGTATACGGACATATTGAGCACCTGAGGGGACTTGAGACCCTAACGGTTGCTCCCATAGCTTGAATACCCATGTCAGCGTTCATGGCTCTGGGAGGGGTCACGTTAATTAACTCGAGCGAGTGTGACTGAGCTGATAACGCCACTTGGTTTGAAGAGCCTCGGCATTCATTAACCAGCCACACACCCTGGAGTTGTGCGACAGAGCGTTTAACCTCCCGCCTAGAGGGCCACAGAGAACCTCCCACATTATGGGTGTGATTGTCAGTTGTCAGTCATGACTGACTCCTGACCCAGGGGGGGCGGGGGGGCGGGGGGGGGGGCGCCACCACTGTTGTGATATGAAACGCAGACAGCCAATGTATAGTTGGCTCAATATGGTGCATTATGCATTTACTCGCGTACCGCTAAAACGCTACCGGGGACATTGTCTGTAATGCTAGTATGATTACTTGGGATCCTGCAGTGTCTGATTTGTGATGAAGTGTTTTCCTTGTCATAAGCCGCCTTCTCTGTCATAATTTCACAATGATTTGATACGGATCATTTTTATATTTTGTTTAGGCAGAGCTGTTGCATCTGCAGCGTCATAAGAGCTTTTAATTGTCATTCCACATGGACCATGTCTGTCTTAAAACGAACCAACGCGACGAGTGCATCCCAAATGGCATGGTACTTCCTATATAGTACACTTCTGTTAACCAGAGCCCTATGGGTCCTGGGCAAAAGTAGTGCACTATAGGGAATAGGGTGCCATGATTTGGAATGCAGACGATGAGTGTTCCAGGTGACCCCCACCGGCAAGAGCCCCGAAAAAACTATCATCCTGGCTACGCGTCACTGCTTTCCATTATAAGTCTCATTTACCCACTTTTATCTTAGCGCTTTCACCCTCTCTCTCTCTCATTCTCTTTAGCCGATCCCTCCTCGCATGCTGAAATGGGAGCCTCTCCCAGGCTTCTTCCCCAATCTTCATTATCCCTCTCCTTCATTTTATCTGCTAATAACCCATTCAACTCCAGCCGCTTAATCTGCCCCCCCTCCCCCCCCGCCTCCCCTCCCTAATCTATAATTGAATCCTCTCGCACCCCAGAGACCTGCCCCTTTTAACACTAGCACTCCCCGCTACCCCCTCCCCCCTAACCCCTCTCCACTGTGCTTACATTGTTGTCACACTAATTTCACAGTTTCTCCAGGCTCAAATTTAATTAGCCCTGCTTGTATCGCTGTGTGAGGGAAGTAAACGAGATGTATTTGAACATGAGCGATCACATGGCCGTGTGAGGAGTAGACATATTTCAACATGACCATGCAATTGCTCTGCGTAGTAGTCTCGGGCCCTGGTAGGTTCTATGCTAGCTCCCTTTTTAATTGTCTGTGTCACTGAGAAGGCTAAAGGCTTCTGGTGTTCCTCAGTTGCCTACATCTTTGTCACTTCCCTGATTATTACCTGTGAGGAGATGTGTAGTTTCACACTTGGGTCAAAACCAGATGGAGCCTCATCGGTGCGAACGAGCATGACATGGTAACTGTTTTGGGTTGGTTTTAAAAAATCGATGGGAGGATGGAGGTTTTCGCTGCTCAGCTGAGGCTCTGGTGGGTATTCGGACCATGCCTGCTTTCCCCTGCTGATCAATCAATCCTCGTCAGCAGGTGAAGTGACTGTAATGTGTCTCTCAGACGGCGTTCGATAAAACAGTCTGTGCCCCCACCTGCCCTGCACCCTGCCATCACTTTCCCACAGTGTCATGAAAGGTAAAATGGGCTTTCTGTCAGACATGGTCCCTTTTTTAATGTGTTGACTCAGGCTGTGGGGTGGGACCAGGGAACCATAAGTCCCAGCTAGTGTGTCAGGAGCAGACTAATATGCTTTGGCAGCCCTCTCTTTAAACACTAAGGCCACTGGACTTGAGTCAATAACAGGGTGCGCTCTCAGAGCATTGGCAGACCAGCTGGCAAGTGTCTTCACGGACATTTTCAATCTCTCCTTGTCCCAGCCTGTAATCCCAACATGTTTCAAACTGGCCACCATTGGCCATGTTCCCAAGAACTCCAAAATGCCTAAATTGGCCCCTCATGGGTGTGCACTTAGTTCCCTCCTATACTCTCTAGTCACAATAACGGTGTGGCCATGCACGACTCCAACACCATCGTCAAGTTCGCTGACGACACAATGGTGGTAGGCCTGATCTCCGACAGTGATGAGACATCCTACAGGGAGGTGGTCAGAGACTTGGCAGTGTGATGCCAGGACAACGGCCTCTCCCTCATCGTCAGTAAGATCAAGGAGCTGATCGTGGACTACAAGAAAAAGGACAGAGCATGCCCTCATCCATGTCGACGGGGCTGTAGTGGAGTGACTTTTCCCCTTCAGGAAGCTGAAAAGATTTGGCGTGGGCCCTCAGATCGTCAGTTATCCAGCTGCACCATCGAGAGCATCTTAACTGGCCAAATCACCGCTTGATATGGCAAATGCACCGCCCTCTACCGCAAATGGCTACAGAGGGTGTTACGGAAGGACCAGGACATCACTCCCTGTCATCCAGTACCTCTATCAGGCGGTATCAGAGGAAGATCTGACAAAATTGCCAAAGACTTCAGCCATCCAAGCCATAGGACTGTTCACTCTGCTACTGTCCGGCAAACGGTACTGGTGCATCAACTCTCGGACCAACAGGCTCCGAGACTGCTTCTTACTCCAAGCCAGAAGACCGCTAAATAGTCAACTACAGTGCCTTCAGAAAGTATTCACACCCCCTGATTTTTGGGGGGGGGATTTTTTTTTTTTTGCACATTTTGTTAGCCTGAATATGGAATAAATCTTGCTAATTTTGGGGGGGGGTCCACTGGTCTACACGCACTACCTGTTGTTTAGTGACTTTTTTTACAAATTAATTCAATTTGAAAAGCTGAAATGTCTTGAGTCAATTAGTATTCAATCCCTTTATGGCAAGCCTAAATAAGTTCAGGAGTAAGAATTGGCTTAACAAGTCACATGGACTTTTGAATGACTACCATTGTACCCTTCACATAAAATGGGTCTCTCAAATAGGCAGTGTGTTTCAAACACAAAGACCAGGGCGGTTTTCCAATGCCTCGCAAAGAAGGGCCCCTATTAGTAGATGGGTAAAAAAAAACAGCAGACATGGAATATCCCTTTGAGCACAGCGAAGTTATTAATTACACTTTGGATGGTGTATCAATACACCCAGTCACTACAAAGATGCAGGCGTCCTTCCTAACTCAGTTGCCAGGAGAGGGAAGGCCACCGCTCAGGGATTTCATCATGGTGATTTAGAGCCGAGTTTAATAATGGCTGTGATAGGACAAAACCAAGGATGGGTCAACATTGTAGCTACTCCACAATACTAACCTAATTGACAGAGTGAAAATAATGACGCCTGTACGCAATAAAATAAAATACAAAAAAATGTGGAAAAGCAATTCACTTTGTCTTGAATACAAAGTGTTATGTTTTGGACAAATCCATTACAACACATTACTGAGTACCACTCTCCATATGTGACCGACCGCCTTAATTCGGTCTTATGTAGCAAAATTTGAAATTGTGTTAATTACGTTTGATAAAAGCGGAGACAGAGCAACAACATTGTATATTATACACTGCATTTGAGTAACAATGGGAAAGTAATTTTGCAAGTTGAAAGTTGATCACCTTATAACCTCACTTTTAAGAAAATGGTCTTTGAATGTTTTGGTTAACCTACTGAAGAGCTCGTCGGTTTAGCATCGTTCACACCCTCTTAAGCTTTAGCCCCACCCATCTCTTTAAGGGTTGATCCGAGTGTTCTGCCCTAACAGCAGTCAAGCACCCAAGCTAACTGGGTACCTTGCTAGCTACTTCCAGGCACAAATGAGAGAACAGCTCACTGACCATTTCCTCACCCTAGAAAAGCTGGTTAGCCTGTTTTTATGTTATTTAGAGTGTTGGTGACTGCAACTGTGCTGCCGAGAACAATTTGCTCTCTTTGCCAGCGTTTACTGACACCGGCCGTATTCAACGGGTGTTGAGCATTTGTAAATTCGTCAGTTATTCTGCGCTCTGGTACACTGACGAGAATGCTCTGACATTGGAGTGGATAGCCAGAGCTACGTTTAGCAACAATTGTCGAAGTGACATTCTATTGAAATGGTTACTTGCATAGTCTCTTAACCTGTTATGGCTGCAGGCGGTGCCGGTACACTTATGACAACAGCCCATCCAAGTGCAGGTGGAGGGATTCTAATTGTGGTTTTAAAAGAAAAAAAGACTCATCAGCGTACAATGACACCTTAGTTTAAGTCACGGATGGCTAATCCCTTAACATTATTGTTGGATCTAATTTTAACAGCTAACATTTCGATGGCAATAATAAGTAGCGATGCCGATAGTGGACAACCTTGTTTTACTCCTCTAGGTAGTTTAACACTTTCTGAGATGTAGCCATTATTTATTATTTTACACCTAGGGTAACTATACTTTAACCCATTTTATAAGAGATTCCCCAAAATTTAACATTTAAATCTATAAACTCCAGTTGTACTTTATCAAAAGCCTTTTCAAAATCAGCTATGAAAACCAGGCTTGGTGTCACCGATATTTATCTCCAATGTATCGTCCATGTAAAAAAAAACTGTCTGATTAAGATGAATAATATCTGACAATACTTTAATTCTGTGCCCCAAGCATTTTGCTAGGATTTTTGCATCACAACACTGAAGTGTAAGAATCCTCCAATGTTTTAAATGGACTGGATCTTTATATATACCACTTGGGTCCTGTTTCAGTGAGAATGACCTTGTGTGTTCAATAGTCTACCATTTTATATAGGAGTGGTTAAAACATGATAATAATGGTCCTCTGAGTATATCAAAAAAAGTTTGCTATACTTCCACTGGTATGCCATCCAGCCCTGGAGTTTTCCCAGCCTTAAAGGCTTTAATTGCATCAAGAAGTTCCTCCTCTGTAATTTGGCCTTCACATGAGTCTTTCTGTACAGATGTTAATTTTACATTATTATGAGGGGAGAAATCAATACACTTAGCTTGGGTTAGTGGAGATGGAGGAGACAAACGAAAACATATTCTTAAAGTACTTCCTCTTTCAAAATATCATTCAGTGACTCATGCGTGACTCCATTTGTAACAAGTTTCAAAAATGTTTTTGTAGCATTTCAGTAATGAAGATTGTAAATCTTCAATTAAGACTTAATGAAAATACTGTTTGGATTCACTGGGATTAGTATGCTGTTCCAATAGCACTTTTTTCCCACAGCCTTATTCTAAAATGGATCAAATCTACATACAATAGCCCATAATGACAAAGTGAGAAAAAAAATGTATTTATTTTAACAAAAGTATTACAAATGAACAGGAACCTTATTTCCATATGTATTCACACCCTTTCTATGAGACTCAAATTGAGCTCAGGTGCATTCTGTTTCCATTGAGCATACCTGATGTTTCTACAACTTGATTGGAAGTCACCTGTGGTAAATTCAATTGATTTGAAAAGGCACACACCTGTCTATATAAAGTCCCACAGTTGACAGTGCATATTAGAGCAAAAACCAAGCCATGAGGTTGAAGGAATTGTCTGTAGAGCTCCGAGACAGGATTGTGTGGAGGCACAGATCTGAGGAAGGGTACCAAAATTATTTCTGCGGCGCTGAAGGTCCTCAAGAACACAGTGGCCGCCGTCATTCTTAAATGGAAGAAGTTTGGAGCCACCAAGGCTATTCCTAATACTTATGTAAATGTAGCTTTTCAGTTTGAGACATTTGCAAACATTTCTAAACTGGTTTTTGCTTTGTCAGTTTACTGGTCCTTAAACGTTTGTCTGTTCTCTCCCTCATAGGTGAAGTCGATCAAAACCGGCTCGGTGTTCTGGTCCATTGGCTGCTGCCTCTCCTACTTCTACATGGTGAGTGTCAAAGAGCCTTAATTGTTAGTTGGAAACACATAAACAGTGTCATTGATTTACACTAACGTAGCATCCCATCTCTGGGAAATGGAAGCCATGATTACATTAAGATAGCGATGAGTGCGATCGTTGACGTCAAAAGCGGTAACGAGCGGCGTGAAATGGAGTCTGCACCGGCACGTTAAACGTTATTTATGAACCCCCCCCCCCCCCCCCCGACCTTTTGGTCGATGGTGAGATAAGAGAAACAGCGCCAACTGCCTCCCAGACAGGTCTCTTTGTGTACGATTGGTGATGTTGAGTGCCTGCAATTATCTTCTGCTTCCAGCATCTTCAGTTAAATCTTCCCTCTGCTCGGGAAGAGACAGATGTCAAATGAAACGGATTATAGACATCCAGCTCCCATCGATCATGTCGGGGGCCCAGCATCCAAGCTCCGCAGGAAGATAGAAGGGGAAAGCCACAAGCCACTAATGACCACATTTGAAAAGAGATGAGAGCGGGGAGATTTTCTACTGCGAGAACCCACGCCAATTTTATAAGCCTCTCTCGTTCTCTCTCGCTCCTCAAAGATCTGGCGTGAGACTATTTCGACCATCCCCGCCATACGGTTCTGAGTAGAGGGAGTACAGCTATGACCGGAAGTTGCTTTTTTTTTGTAGCTTGTTAGAATCATTAACATGGCAGGTTAGGAAAAGGTTTACGGTTACGGTAAGCTAAAATGCTATCATAACCTTTGCAACAAGTCACTTCCGGTCGTAGGTCTACTCCCTCTAGTCACAACCCCGCTCTACCCATCCTCCCACCAACAGGGTTTGCAGGGTTTGTTGGCGACACGACAAGCCCGGGTCAACTTTGTCACACTCTCACTACCCTCTAGGGCCCCCATACTCAACTAGCAAACCGGATCCGGACCCAGAAGAGGGTCAATACGGAACGCGGCTTCAACACCTGGTATCATATAAACACAAGACATGGAACAATATGTAGAATTGCAAAAAATGAGCTTTAAAACAGCACATTGTCTGCTTAATGTGTTCAACTGTGTGAAATTTGGCTTTAAAACTAACATTTTCTCTCTGCCAACAAGAGGGGTGTGAACAGTTTCGGGGTTGGGGGTATGTTACTACGCCAATTTTTAAATGACATTATCCATCTGGACCTTTGCCACCTTGGACATTTGTGTGACCGGACCTTCTCAAATAATACTTGATAGTAGTACCAAGCTGCAATATCTACCCCCTCCATCGTTTCTCCCCTCCCACTGTTGATTTTAAGGATACTCACTCACCCATGAGGCTTAATTGAACATGACACATTTGCAATGCACAGTGAGGGAGAGGAGGAGGGCGAGAAGAAGCTCAGTTGAGACGTCATGATGGACAAGACCTGCGGAAACCCCTACTGTGAGAGCTGCGTGACGTTCTATCTCATGTCTCCCGGGAGAGATCGTGGCGAGATCGTGTTTTCCCTAAGTTCCTGTGACGACTGCCTCCTACCCCTTCTCCCTCCCCCAACCACGAGCATCATGGGAGCACTTCTGAAGTTCTTTTCACTCAAGTATTTATGAGGCATTCTCAGCAGCACAACTCAGCTCTTCAGGTGATTGTAAGACATACTGCTTTCTGGAGGTTATAATTAGAAGTAGAGTGATAAAATTTCAACTCGAAGCCCTTTTTTTTTTTTTTTTTTTTTTTTTTTTTTATAACAGTGAAATAATCTATCCAGAGCTTTGCAGCGACGCAGTGGTTCACCTACCTCCCCGGGCCCCACCTGCCTTTCAACAAAACAACTTTCCCCCACAAATAACGTTCTTTCTCAGTCAAGGCTCCAGCCCCAGCTTATATCCTTCACTCATGTCGTCTGATACCCCCTTAGGTGACCAACAGCATCTCAGGTTATTCTGTTTCCCGCATCCTACCCCCCCCCCCCGCAGAGGTCCCTGAGCCTCTTTTTAGCCGCCTTCTGAGGCAATCGAATCTAGCCCCGTAGCGAGACCCCTATGCCCTTTCATCACTGCAAAACCCTCCGTCCCCCTATGCTGCTTGATAGAAATAAGACCAGTGGAGCGTGAGTAACGGATAATGGCTCCAGTCTAATGGTGTCTGGTTCTTTGCTGACCCCATTATGACTGCAGTAAGACCTGTCCGTTAGGGTCACAGAGGCAAATGCTAACTTGAGATGCACTTGTTAGTACACACACTAACGGGTTAGCGTTGGACCCATAGGAAGCCCTAACATAGTGTAACAGCCCTTCCTTCTCGTTGTATTGTAACAACAAACTGCTCGTCCTCCTGGTTGTATTGCAACTTATAGAGAAAGTTCTTCCTCATTGTATTGTAAGGGAATCTTCTCGAAGGACAACTGCCCTTCTCAGAAATACTGTCAGAACTTGGCATGAAAGCCTTTCAGTGATGTCACTTTGATTCAATACACCCAGATATGAGGATGTGGCTTATTTAATTAGGGAATCTACTAACCACATTATCTCCAGCTTATAGCGTTCCTGATAGTTACTATTGCCAGAAATAATTATTCTTAACTCAAAGCCATAGTAAGAAGTGGATTTCTTGACATACATTAAGCAGGGTGCATAGGGGCCTAAACAGAAAAAACATAGTATTTTCGATTGAGGCCTTTTTTGTGATAAGTTTCCAGCTATAAGTTTTAGGACTGCGCTATATCGATAAGTACATTATAAACTCAGAAAAAAAGAAACGTCCCTTTTTCAGGACCCTGTCTTTCAAAGATAATTTGAAAAAAATCCAAATTACATCACAGATCTTCATTGTAGAGGGTTTGTACACTGTTTCCCATGCTTGTTAACTGAAACTTAAACAATTCATGGACATGCACCTGTGGAACGGTCGTTAAGACACTAACAGCTTACAGACGGTAGGCAATTAAGGTCAGTTATGAAAAGTTAGGACACTAAAGAGGCCTTTCTACTGACTCTGAAAAACACCAAAAGATGCCCAGGGTCCCTGCTCATCTGTGTGAACGTGCCTTAGGCAAGGAGGCATGAGGACTGCAGATATGGCCAGGGCAATAAATTGCAATGTCCGTACTGTGAGACGCCTAAGACAGCGCCACAGGCAGACAGGACTGACAGATGATCTTCCTCGCAGTGGCAGACCACGTGTTACAACACCTGCACAGGATCTGTACATCCGAACATCACACTTGCGGGACAGGTACAGGATGGCAAAAACTGCCGAGTTACACTAGGAATGCACAATCCCTCCATCAGTGCTCACTGTCTGCAATGGGCTGAGAGAGGCTGGACTGAGGGCTTGTAAGGACTGTTGTAAGGCAGGTCCTCACCAGACATCACCAGCAACAACGTCGCCTATGGGCACAAACCCACTGGACCAGACAGGACTGGCAAAAAGTGCTCTTCACTGACGAGTCACGGTTTTGGCTCATCAGGGGTGATGGTCGGATTTGCGTTTATCGTCGAAGGAATGAGCGTTACATCAAGGCCTGTACTCTGGAGAGGGATCGATTTGGAGGTGGAGGGATCGATTTGGAGGTGGAGGGATCGATTTGGAGGTGGAGGGATCGATTTGGAGGTGGAGGGATCGATTTGGAGGTGGAGGGATCGATTTGGAGGTGGAGGGATCGATTTGGAGGTGGAGGGATCGATTTGGAGGTGGAGGGATCGATTTGGAGGTGGAGGGATCGATTTGGAGGTGGAGGGATCGATTTGGAGGTGGAGGGGCCATCATGGTCTGGGGCAGTGTGTCACAGCATCATCGGACTGAGCTTGTTGTCATTACAGGCAATCTCAACGCCATGCGTTACAGGGAAGACATCATCCTCCCTCATGTGGTACCCTTCCTGGGTGACAATGCCACCAGCCATACTGCTTGCGCTGTGTGTCATTTGCTGCAAGACAGGAATGTCAGTGTTCTGCCATGGCCAGCGAAGAGCCCGGATCTCAATCCCATTGAGCACGTCTGGCCTTGGTGGAAGTGTGGGTCAACATCTCACAGCAAGAACTGGCAAATCTGGTGCAGTCCATGAGGAGGAGATGCACTGCAGTACTTAATGCAGCTGGTGGCCACACCAGATACTGACTGTTACTTTTGATTTTGACCCCCCCCCTCCCCCCCCCCCCCTTTTGTTCAGGGACACAATAGTCACTTGTCTGTGGAACTTGTTCAGTTATTCTGTTGAATCTTATGTTCATACAAAGATTTACACGTTTTTGTTTGCTGAAAATAAATGCAGTTGACAGTGCGGAAGTTTCTTTTTTGTTTGCTGCGTTTATTTACTTTAACAGACATATTGATAGTGTATGCCCCAGCTCTTTCAGCTACCTCAGTCTCTGAACAGACTTTATTTGGTAGTAAACAAGATATTTTGTGCTTGGTGGCGCAGAGATCTGTCTGAGTAAAGAGTTGGTTCAAGCTTTGTGTTCGATATGGCTCGGTGACTCCAGAAGATTACTGGTTGCTTATTCAACCCTCAAAGCCATGTGGGGGCAGTAACACACACACACACACACACACACACACACACACACACACACACACACACACACTGCGGTGAGGTCATTAACACAACAGTGAGACTTGTGTGAGATGTTTGGTCAAATTACACTTTGCGGCCGGGAGGCTGCGTCAAGCGACCCTCAGCGCATTGATACTAACCTCACACTCTCCTCACTGATACCCCCCCCCCCCCCCAGCAGTTCCTCTGGGTCGGTGTTGTTTTCAATGAACAACCTCTTCTCTCGCAGAGAACCACTGCGGCTGTGTCAACACAAAGTAGCTCAAACTGGGAGTCGTCTCCGTATCCATTCGAGTTACACTTCAACTGCGCCTAATTTAGCTCACATCTGAAGCTAAAGATGCGAATGGCCGAAAAGAGAATTTCGCTTAACCGCTCCTGAACAAACTTGAGGGTTCCCCCCCCCCGCAATTAGCAGTAATTGCAAAACATATTTTTGTCATAGATGAGTGATTTGTGAATGAAATGTGTGATTGTCTGGCTAAGCAGGTGCGTGTGAGTATTATCCCCCTCCGACTGCTCTGCACATCCTACGTACCGCAGTTGATGTTTTTGTAGGGTATTTTATAGGCCCCTCGTTTCACGCTCCAAGTCAGACCGTGTTGATGCATCATTTCATGGAGCTTTTAAAGTTATTGATGCATTTTTACTTTGCGGTCACAGTGTTTAAACATGATTGCGTTGGTTTGATATTGGTCCACTGCGTATTCCAATGCATTCCTGGTGGCGCGTGAGTGTTTTTGCTGATGGCTGTGTTTGTTGCAGGTGTCCGCATGGGGAGGATATGTCTTCATCATCAACCTGATCCCTCTGCATGTGTTTGTGCTGCTGCTCATGCAGCGCTACAGCAGGAGGGTCTATATCGGTGAGTGACCACAAAACACTTTCATCTGCCAAAAAGATGTGATCATAAACCCCCCCCCTCCTACACTGAGTGTACAAAACATTAAGAACATTACATGAGCTGACCAGGTGAATCCAGGTTAAAGCGAAGTTCCCTTATTGATGTCACTTGTTAAATTCACTTCGATCAGTGGTTCTCAAACTTTTTATAGTCCCGTACCCCTTCAAACGTTCAACCTCCTGCTGCGTACCCCCTCTAGCACCAGGGTCAGAGCACTTTCAAATGTTTTCATTTTTTGGTCGCCGTCATTGTAAGCCTGCCACACACACTATAAAATACATTTATTAAACATAAGAATGAGTGAGTTAGCCTCAACCCGGCTTGTGGGAAGTGACAAAGAGCTCTTATAGGACCAGGGTACAAATAATAATAATCAATAATTTAGCTCTTAACTGTCTTACATATAAAACCTGATTTTGTTCATCAAATGGTGAATAACTCACCACAGGTTAATGAGAAGGTTGTGCTTGAAAGGATGCACATAACTGCAATGTTGGGTTGTATTGGAGAGTCTCAGTCTTAAATCATTTCCCACACAGTCTGTGCCTGGTATTTAGTATTCATGCTAGTGAAGGCCGAGAATCCACTCTCACATAGGTACGTGGTTGCAAAGGGCATCAGTGTCCTGACAGTGTGATTTTCCAAGGCAGGATATTCTGAGCGCAGCCCAATCCAGAAATTTGGCAGTGGCTTCTGATTTAAATTCAATTTTCACAGAACCGCTTGTTGCAATTTCGATGAGGCTCTCTTGTTCAGATATCGGTAAGTGAAGGGGAATAACGAATCCAGCTGTTTGTCATCCGTTTCGGGAAAGTACCTGCATAATTGCGCACCCAACTCAGGTGCTTCGCTATGTTACATTTGACATTGTCCGTAAGCTTGTTCATTTGCACACAAAAAAATCCTACAATGATGGAAAGACCTGTGTTGTCCTTGCTAATGCAGACATAGAGTTCCAACTTCTTAATCATAGCCTCAATTTTCTCCCGCACATTGAATATAGTTGCGGAGAGTGCCTGTAATCCTAGATTCAGATAATTCAGGAGAGGGGGGGGGGGGGCATCATCGAGAGGCCAGTCGTGTGAGAAACTCATCATGGAAGCGGTCAGACAAGTGTAAATGATGGTCAGTAAAAACTAAGCTCGTCTCTCAATTCCAAAAAACGTTTCCATACTTTGCCCCTTGATAACCAGCGTACTTCTGTATGTTCTTAAAGCGGTACATGGTCACTGTCCATATCATTGCATAGTGCATAAAATACATGAGCGTTCAGGGGCCTTGCTTTAACAAAGTTAACCATTTTCACTGTAGTGTCAAAAAAACATTTTTTCAAGCTGTCAGGCATTCCCTTGGCAGCAAGAGCCTCTCGGACGCTGCAGTGTACCCAAGTGGCGTCGGGAGCAACTGCTTGCACGCGCGTTACCACTCCACTATGTCTCAGTCTTTTGCGCTGCTTTGTACTGGTGTCTTTTGCGTCATCAGTACAAATACCAACATGAGCAGCAGCTACGTTTGGCTACATACGGACCGTTAGTGAAATTCCCGCAAGAGTAACGATTAATGTGATTAAATGTCAATTTTTTGACTAGGCTACCTGTATTTGACATTGTGTTGTTTCGTTGAACACTAGATGGTTTAATTGTTTTTGGCAGTGAAACGAGGCTACTCAGACAAGGAAATAAACCTCACCCAAATGTATAGCCCTGTTGGAAAATATAAATGGACTGTTTGAAAATGTGAAGAAATGTGAATCACATGTTTGTTTGGTGTACCGCGTACCCCGGTTTGGGAATACCTGGTGTAGATGGAGAGGGGTTAAAAAAAATTTTAAGCCTTGAGACAATTGAGACATGGATTGTGTATGTGCCATTCAGAGGGTGAATGGGCAAGAAAATATTTGAGTGCCTTTGAATGGGGTAGGGTAGTGGGTGCCAGGCGAACCGGTTTGAGTTTGTAAAGAACTGCAACGCTCTTGGGTTTTTCACGCTCAACAGTTTCCTGTGTGTATCAAGGATAGTCCATCACCCAAAGGACATCCAGCCAACTTGACCCCAATGTAGGGAAGGAAGCATTGGAGTCAACATGGGCCAGCATCCCTGTGGAATGCTTTCAACATCTTGTAGAGTCCATGGCCTGAAGAATTGAGGCTGTTCCGAGGGCAAAGGGGGGTGCAAATCAATATTAGGAAGGTGTTCCTGATGTTTTGTACACTCAGAAGGTTTGTGGTCAGAAACGATCTGCTAAAGAGATGTGACCGCACACACCTGTTTTCCTCTAAACAACCACAAGTGCTTGTTTGCTCTCCTGAATGTGACTGAGAACTGAGTTTAATTTTGAATTTGACTGCGTATATCACACTGTAAATTGCCTCTATTTCTGAGTAAACCAATGATCAAAGAACCAGACTTATTTTTGTCCTTGTGAGCTCACAGAACACATCGCATCATTGTCAGACAGGCAGAAATGCTGCAGCGTCGTGGGCAGTACATATTTAGCTAAGCTGAAGGAACAGCAGGCTAGCTGGGTCAAGATAAATGGTTTAGCATCAAGCATCATTTACACTTGATTATATATATTACTCAAGGTAAACAGTACCCCGTTCTTGGGCGCTTTGAAAATAAATGACGTCCCTATTTAAAATGTAGGGCATTGACCCCCGCTATACTCAATCTCTTTGCATTTTCCTCAAGAAAGGATATTGGCAGTGCCTTTGTACCCTTCCACAAGAACCGTTTGTTAATGCAGAACATTTTCTCCATTTAATTTTTTTTCTTTTCTGAAATATTTATGCTTCGAACGCAGGAGCTGTCAACTTCAAGCACCCTTTAATAGATTAGGGCTTTGCGTAGTTTTTCAAGCAGCCATCTTGTGTAAGTCCTTGCTTCACAACCATCTCGTTTTGATCTAGTTTTAACCTTTCTCCTTCGTATACCGTGGAGAAAGCTCTTCTAAAAACTAGATGCCTCGTTGGCATCGGCGCTGGCACAATGAGTCCTTGAACAAAAGTGCGTTGTCTGTGTTAATCGCAATTCTATTTCACACAGTTCATCTCTTACCTCCATCAGTCAACAGGCAAAAATGAATCAGTCAAGAGTGCTCAGGGCTAGTCAGTCACTTCAAAAAGCCCCAGTGTTCAGAAAAGTATGAAATCTTAATTAGGGCACATGCCTTAGGATCAGATCAGCTACAAAGGTGGGATTTTTACAGTTTTACTGCACCGTCGGCTCATGTTAGGCCCCCCCCGCTGCACTTTTCTTTGCCTACTTCTATGTTCTCAGTAAATTTCTCCAGATGAGGCGTTATTGTATTCAGTCCCACTCAGTCTCAATGCAACTCCTATCAATGCACATTAAATACCTCCTAAAGGGAGAAGGCGCTTTTGCTTAACAACCCAAACTGAAGTGAGATTGGGTTTTTGAATGAGACCGTATCTGTGTTCAACTTGTTTGTTTGATCTCATCTCGCTCTTTCTGTTTCTCTCTTTCAGCTTATAGTACTTTCTACATCGTGGGCCTGGTGCTATCCATGCAGATCCCCTTTGTGGGCTTCCAGCCAATCCGAACCAGCGAGCACATGGCTGCAGCAGGTAAGCCCCCCACCCCCTTTTAGTCTACTGCGCTCTTCACGACACGACTCGCTATGAAACGCAAACCGCTCTATTAAATTGATTTAACCAGGTATGACCTCGTTGAGAGAAATCAATTGTTCAATAGAGACCTTGGGCCATGACCAAGCAGTTGTTCTCTTGTATTGGCAGTGCCTTTGTATCATTTCGTTGATGCAGTTTGTGTTCCCGTCTCGCCAACGGTCCCAGCTGGTGGACCATAACCGAAAGTAACTTTATTTTGACTGAAACACTCCACTATTACCGCAAATTCACCAAAGCAGCTTTAAGTTAAACCCCGAGAGTAAGAGGCTAATGTGCTACACGGGATTTTTATTTTTGAATTTGAATTTCAGAAAATGTCTGTCATATAGCTGGCGCTAATAGTGGATTGATAACAAAAAGTTGGACCAAACAACATTGGTACAACATTGGTAGTACAGGTGCAATGCTTAATCATCTGAAAGGGAAGCACCAGAATTGTGAATTAATGTGTAATTTTATGATTTTTTTTCTTTATCGTTTCATTTGTCACATCGCTAGTAACGAGATTATGTAGCTCTAAAGCATCCATTTATGTTCCTCTTAGTCTAATGTAGCTTCAGTCTGATTTCTGAAGTGGTGTTTGTTATGCGGGTGACCGGGGCAGCACAGCACGGCAGCGCCGTGGGCTTTCAGGAATGGAAAAGCACCGTCGCTCTCTCAAAGGTCTGGGCGTGTTTGGCTACGGGCAGCAGCTGCTCGTCAACATCTGGCGGCGTGTCTATAGCAACAGCCAGCGTGACGGGGACAGGAAGGGAAAGAATAAAGCATCAGAGCGATGGGTATTTTTACATTGTTGCCCGCTCTCCGGGTTCTGGTGGAGTCGTGACCTTGGAATGCTGCTGGGGTGGGGTCGTACATCGGAAGTGGGCCTCAGTTTTGCCCGTGAAACTCAATTAGCATGAAGTTCCACAAGAGAGCGACCATCAGACAACAGAACAGAGATCCTATTTTAGTCCAAACAGTTCCTGTTATTCAAATATGTTGCGTTATTTAAAGCGTCCGTGTGTAAGCTCGTCTATAGTAAGACAACCATCAAACCTGCTCTCATGAGACCCAAATTGTTACGGTTGTTGTAATAATGTGCTAACGCCGACGTTCTCTGATTTGCAGGCGTGTTTGCACTGCTCCAGGCATATGCATTGCTGCAGTACCTGAAGGACAGGCTCACCAAGCAGGAATTCCAGACCCTTTTCTTCCTGGGGGTGTCGCTAGCTGCTGGGGTGGTGTTTCTCACCGTCATCTATCTCACCTACACCGGTGCGTTTGTATACCATTTACACATACACGTGACTTACAGAGCAGCATGTCCTCCTTTACCACATACATTCCCTTCATAAAGTACTCAGGCTTATTCCACTTTCTGTTACAGCCTGAATTCAAAATGAATTAAAACGTTTTCTTTTTCTCCTCACCCATCTACACACAATAACCTATAATGACAAATTGAAAACATGTTTTTAGAAATTTTTGCAAATAAATTGAATACAGATATTCACATAAGTTATCACACCCCTGAGTCAATACATGTTAGACTCACCTTTTGGCAGTGAGTCTTTCTGGGTAAGTCTAAGAGCTTTGCATACCTGGATTGTACTACATTTGTACATTATTCTTCAAGCTCTGTCTCAAGTTGTTGATCGTTGCTAGACAGCCATTTTCAAGTCTTGCCATATGTTCAAGCCGATTTAAGTCAAAACTAACTTGAACGTTCAATGTAGTTTTGGTAAGCAACTCCAGTGTAGATTTGGCCTTGAGCTTTGGGTTATTGTCCTGCTGAAAGGTGAATTTGTCTGCCAGTGTCTTTTGGAAGCAGGCTGAACCAGGTTTTCCTCTAGGATTTTGCCTGCGCTTAGCTCTGTTTCTTTTTATTTAAGTCCTTGCAGATGACAAGCATACCCATAACATGATGCAGCCACCACCATGCTTGAAAATATGAAGCGTGGTACTCAATGTTGGATTTGTCTATAACATAATGCTTTGTAATCAGGACATAAAGTACATTTCTTAGATACGTTTTACTTTAATGCCTTATTGCAAAAAGGATACCTTTTATCCTAGATCTTGTATAACTAGGTTATACAAGTCATACATGATTTGGAATATTTGTATTCTATACAAGCTTCCTTTTATCACTCTGTCATTTAGGTTAGTATTGTGGAGTAACTACAATGTTGTTGATCCATCCTCAGTTTTCTCCTATCACAGCCATTATTAAACTCTGTTTTAAATTCATCATTGGCCTCATGATGAAATCCCTGAGCGGTTTTCTTCCTTTCCGGCAACTAAGTTAAGAAGGACGCCTGCATCTTTGTAGTGACTGGGTGTATTGATACACCATCCAAAGTGTAATTAATAACTTCACCATGCTCAAAGGGATATTCTGTCAGTTGTTTTTTTGCCATCTACTAGTAGGTACCCTTTGCGAGGCATTTGAAAACCTCCCTGGTCTTTGTGGTTGAATCTGTGTTTGAAATTCACTGCTCGACTGAGGGACTTTATAATTGTATGTGTGGGGTACAGAGATGAGGTAGTCATTCAAAGCCTGTTAAACACAAAGTGAGTCCATGCAATTTATTATTTGACTGGAGCACATTTTTACGCCTGAACTTTAGGCTTGCCTTAACAAAGGGGTTGAATACTTATTGACCCCAGGCATTTCAGTTAGTTACACGTACACTGGACATACAGAAGCATGACATCATATACCTTATAGTTAGTTACACATACACCTGACTTCCTCAATATATACTGTAGTATCAGCTACATACAGGTGAGTCCCTATACCCCAACATTGCACAACTTGCTTTCAAAACCAAATCCTCATATACCATATCATTACACATACATCTGACCTACAAGTTCCAGTCCCTGTATACCATAAAGTGACATGCACTACATGACCAAAAGTATGTGGACACCTGCTCGTCAAACATCTCATTCCAAAATCATGGGCATTAATATGTAGTTCCCACTCTTCTGGGAAGGCTTTCCACTAGATATTGGAACATTGATGTGGAGACTTTGAGGTCAGACACTGATGTTGGGTGATTAGACCTGGCTTGCAGGTGTTCCAATTCATCTCGACAGTGTTGAGGTCAGGGCTCTGTGCAGGTCAGTCAAGTTCTTCCACACCGATCTCAACAAACAATTCCTGTATGAACCTCGCTTTGTGCACTGGGACATTTTTACATTTTAGTCATTTAGCAGACACTCTTATCCAGAGCGACTTACAGTAGAGTGCATACATTTTATTACATTTTTTACATTTCATCACATTTTACATACTGAGACAAGGATATCCCTACCGGCCAAACCCTCCCTAACCCGGACGACGCTATGCCAATTGTGCGTCGCCCCACGGACCTCCCGGTTGCGGCCGGCTGTGACAGAGCCTGGGCGCGAACCCAGCCCAGCCTGGGCGCGAACCCAGAGACTCTGGTGGCGCAGCGCCCTAGACCACTGCGCCACCCGGGAGGCAGATGTTCATGCTAAAACAGGAAAGGGCCTTCCTCAAACTGTTGCACCAAAGTTGGAAGCACAGAATCATCTAGAATATCATTGTATGCTATAGCGTTAAGATTTCCCTTCACTGGAGCTAAGAGGCATACCGTGAACCATGAAAAACAGTCCCAGAACATTATTCCTCCTCCACTGAAATTTACAGTTGGCACTATGCATTGTTGCAGGTAGGTACTCCTGGCATCCGCCAAACCCAGATTCATTCGTCAGACTACCTGATGGTGAAGCGTGATTCATCACTCCAGAAAAGCGTTTCCACTGCTCCAGAGTCCAATGGCAGCGAGCTAGCCTTTACACCACTCCATGGCATTGCGCATGGTGACCTTAGGCTTGTGTGCGGCTGCTCTGCCGTGGAAACCCATTTCATGAAGCTCCAGACGAACAGTTCTTGTGCTGACGTTGCTTCCAGTAGCAGTTTGGAACTCTAGTGAGTGTTGCAACCGAGGTCAGACTATTTTTATGCACTTCAGCACTCGGCAGTCCCGTTCTGTGAGCTTGTGGCCTACCACTTCGCGGCTGAGCCGTTGTTTCGCCTAGACGTTTCCACTTCACAATAACAGCACTTACAGTTGACCAGGGCAGAAATTTGACAAACGGACTTGTTGGAAAGGTGGCATCCTATGACCGTGCCACGTTGAAAGTCACTGAGCGCTTCAGTAAGGCCATTCTACTGACAATGTTTGTCTATGGAGATTGCATGGCGGTGTGCTCGATTTTTATACATCTGACCGCAACGGGTGTGGCTGAAATATCCGAATCCACACATTTGAAGGGGAGTCCCACATACTTTTGTATATGGTGTACATCTAGATCAGGTGTACCACAGGTGAGTCTATATACCCTCACTGTTACTCATACACCTGACTAACACAAACAGGTCTTCGTATTCCATATAGTTGCACATGCCTGTGTACATGTAGATCAGGTATAAACAACTAACACGCACAACTGCACAGGCTAGTCCTCATACCATAATAGCTAAGTGTTTTTATCTCTGGTACACATTTAGCTTGTACTGGTGAGAGCCTTTGTTACTCATGTACCTTGCCCAATAAACATATGTCTAACCTCCGCTAGTCAACATTCATCTCGAGTCCCGACCCACATATGCCCTACTACTGAACAGATACCTGACCCACTAAAACAGGGCTATTTAATTCCTGTCCTGAGGGGCTAATTTTATTTTTCATCTCTACCTTGTAGTTAATTGCACTTATCTAGTGTCCCCGGTTGGAATGAGTCCCCGGTTAGAATGGATGATGGTGAAAACCTGAAGCGTTTCGGGAACTTGAGGGCCTTAATTGAACGGCCCCGCACCCCAAGGGCCTCTATTCACTTTGTCATTGTTTGTACACTACCCAAACTGTCTTACCCTGTCAGACACACACCAGTTTCCAAACATACGCCAGTCTGCGTCATAACCACTCGTGAAATGAGACTAGTGTGTGTGTGTTCCAAGTTCCCAGTCCTGTGTATTGATTGTTTGTTCATTTAGGTTACATCGCTCCGTGGAGTGGGCGATTCTACTCGCTGTGGGACACCGGGTAAGCACTCCTAACTTTTCCTATCGATGAAACGGTTGTTGAATTGAACGTGTGTGTGTGTGTGTGTGTGTGTGTCTGCGAAAGGGCTTACGCCATCCATAGTCTCAAAGGAAATGCTAGCGTTGTCTTTTTCTTCACAAACACACTTAGTCTGTACATGAACTGCAGCGTGTCTGATTTCTGCATTAAGCAGTGATAAATCGTTTTGTTTGCTGACAGCAGCGCTCTCGCTCTCCGGTTACGCTCCCTTTTTGAGGTGGTTTCTTGAATCTTCATATTCCCTGAAGTACCAGATGTTTGTCTATCTGCTCCCCCCCTCCAGCTACGCTAAGATCCATATCCCCATCATCGCGTCGGTGTCGGAGCACCAGCCCACCACCTGGGTGTCGTTCTTCTTCGACCTCCACATCCTGGTCTGCACCTTCCCAGCAGGCCTCTGGTTCTGCATCAAGAATGTCAACGACGAGCGCGTCTTCGGTAAACCGGAGCTCGTTAAAACACACCGATACACAACATGCACACGCCATCATTTGAATACATCTGAATATTTTGGAGGGGAATATGGTGATTTTTGAGTGGAATATGCATTAAAGCAAGGGCGTCATGTTATTGATATACTGTACACACCTGTTCCTAGGAGTTGTACTGGAAGGGGGTATTCAGAACAGAATCCCACTGCTCCGGTGCATTAGGGGCTACGTTTGAACTGGAAGGAAAAGTCCACCCAAAAAAAACATCTATTGGTATTCGTTTCATTAGTCAATTGTTAACATAGTCCCAAAATGTTTTTGCTTGTCAGCAATCAAGTTTTCAAAGTATGTAACTTTGAAAAATACAGAAATCATCCCCGTATGATGCTGCGTTTTGCATTATGATTGCTGACCGTCCCAAAATGTTTTGCTTATGTCAACAATGGACTAATGAAACAATTGCCAAATTGTTTGTTTTCCTTTAAATTGATCAATTGTCATTGATTGTCCCGAGAGCCTGCACAACTGATAACCAAGCTCTAAATCAGCTCTAAATCAGTCGGTCTCAGATAAATAAGCACCCCTGAAGACCTGAGTTGTGCACCGTGTACTTTTGACATGGGGTTAAACGCTGTTTAATTTGAATTCATCTTTTTTGACTCTCTGCCCCCCCACCCAGTGGCTCTCTATGCCATCAGCGCGGTCTACTTTGCCGGGGTGATGGTGCGCCTGATGCTGACCTTGACGCCGGTGGTGTGCATGCTGTCGGCCATCGCCTTCTCCAGTGTGTTCGAGCACTACCTGGGGGACGACATGAAGAGGGAGAACCCTCCCATAGAGGACAGCAGTGACGAGGATGACAAAAGGAGCTCAGGGAACCTCTATGACAAGGTCAGGAGGAGGAGTCGCAGTCCAGGCACCGTATTCATTAATAGGCTTGGGCGATGCCCCGGTATGGTGTAAACGGTATATTTTGAAATACCGACGGTTATGCTTTTCAATACTGTAAAAAAAACAGGGGGGGGGGGGGGGGGGGGGGGGGGGCTTTTTGGGGGGGTTGCGGGCACCCTTTCCTCACGGGGGTGCGTGCTACGCCGATGCTTATAATTATAAGAAATTGAAGATGTGTCAAACACATTATATCCAGCGCCAGCTATGCATATGTACGTACAAAATGTGCGTGCAGCAATTTTATCAAAACTGAACTCGACGTGAAAATCTCCTTTCCTCCATGCCAACTTTAGAACATGCGTACGCACATCTTCTAGTGACTGAAGTACCCTAAAACTTCAATTAATAGCCCAGGCATTTATTTGCTTAAATCACTGAACATAATAGGCCCTTATTAGAGACGGGCTTCTAATTCGAACCAGGCGTCTATTTCCTTAATGCACACCGTTTTTGCTGATGTGCATAGTCACTTGTTTAAATCCAGCATTCACTTTCAGTATTTTAATCAATTTCCTGCACTGTGTTTACACACCTTTGCCGTAGTATGCCTCCTATAAAAAAATATATTCCTCGGACTGCATTTTCAGCAGTTCTTACTTTTCCCACTAGAGGGTGATTTCTGGGGGTCTGTGTCAAGGGGCCAGGGTGCACAAAAACATCCGTTGAATTATTCAAATTGTTGCTATGATTTTTTTATCAATCACAGATGAAGATATGAATATTTTATTATTCATCCCATGTCTGCCATCTTTTTGGATGACGTGATGGCTCCCCATGCGCACTGGGGTGCTAGTGTGCATGCGGTATTGGTCCATATTAACCGGATATAGACGTACATGAATCGGCGTCTGCGAGTAGATTACCTTGAACAACGGTTGGACATCTTAGACGCAAGTTTCTAATTCCTGAAGTGGACTGTTTCTGTGATTCCCATTCAGTTAGCACTTTCGACTGGTGATAAAAACAGATTTCCATAATTGTTTTGAGTCATTTACTGAATGGTTTATTGTAACAAATCGAACATTTAACCTCGTAAGTAATTCATGTTAATGTCGTAAACAATTCATTTACACCCAGCGTTTATTTGAAATATATGTTTATTTGCTGAAATGTATGCTGTAGCCCGGCTATTAAAGGGGACCGGAAGCTATTTGAGACTCAGCAATTTAATTGAAGTTTTAAGGTATTGCAAGTAGGCAAGTAGGCCTAAGTATTTAGAGCAAATGGTGGGTTATGATGACACACTTATTCATAATAGCATAACAAGAAGCAGCCTTTGGTGAGAAGAGCGAAAATCGACACTTTTCAAATCTAAATGAATTAGACAGGAATCTACAGGTAAGCCTCTCGAGTGGCACAGTGCTGGAGGTTCTGGGTTCGAGTCCAGGCTCTTTCGCAGCCGGCCGCGACCGGGAGACCCATGGGGTGGCGCACAATTTTCCTCAGTGTATTCCGGGTTAGGGGAGGGTTTGGTCGGCAGGGATGTCCTTGTCCCATCGCGAACTAGTGACTCCTGTGGCTGGCCGGGCGCAGTGCGCGCTGACACAGTCGCCAGGTGTACAGCGTTTCCTCCGATACGTTGTTGCGGCTGGCTTCCGAGTTAATTGGGCATTATGTCAAGAAGCAGTGCGGCTTGGTTGGGTTGTGTTTCGGGGGAAGCACGGCTCTCGACCTTCGCCTCTCCCGAGAAAGAATGTGAAATGTCAGAATAATAGTAAAGAGAATTATTTATTTCAGCTTTTAGTTCTTTCATCACATTCCCAGTGGTTCAGAAGTTTACATGCACTCAATTAGTATTTGGTACCATTGCCTTTAAATTGTTTAACTTGGGTCAAACTTCTCGGGTAGCCTTTCACAAGCTTCCCACAATAAGTTGTGTGAATTTTGGCCCATTGCCCCTGACAGAGCTGGTGTAACTGAGTCAGGTTTGTAGGCCTCCTTGCTCGCACACGCCTTTTCAGTTCTGCCCACAAATGTTCTATAGCATTGAGGTCAGGGCTTTGTGATGGCCACACCAATACATTGACTTTGTTGCCATTTTGCCACAACTTTGGAAGTATGCTTGGGGTCATTGTCCATTTGGAAGACCCATTTGTGACCAAGCTTTAACTTCCTGATTGATGTCTTGAGATGTTACTTCAATATATCCACATCATTTATCTTCCTCATGATGCCATCTATTTTGTGAAGTGCACCAGTCCCTCCTGCAGCAAAGCACCCCCACAACATGATGCTTCCACCCCTGTGCTTCACGGTTGGGATGGTGTTCTTCGGCTTGCAAGCATCCCCCTTTTTCCTCCAAACATAACGATGGTCATTATGGCCAAACAGTTCTATTTTTGTTCCATCAGACCAAAGGACATTTCTCCAAAAAGTACGATCTTTGCCCCCATGTGCAGTTGCAAACCGTAGTCTGACTTTTCTATGTCGGTTTTGGGGCAGTGGCTTCTTCCTTGCTGAGCAGCCTTTCATGTTATCTTGATTATAAGACTTTTTTTACTGTTGATATAGGTACTTTTGTACCTGTTTCCGCCAGCATCTTCACAAGGTCCTTTGCTGCTGTTCTGAGATTGATTTGCACTTTTCGTACAAGTACGTTCATCTCTAGGAGACAGAACGTGTCTCTTTCCTGAGCGGTATGACGGCTGCGTGGTCCCATGGTGTTTATACTTGTACAGATGAACGTGGTACCTTCAGGCATTTGCAAAATTGCTCCCAAGGATGAACCAGACTTGTGGAAGTACAATTTTTCCCCCCCCAAAGAGGCACTGAGTTTGAAATATATCCACAGGTACACCTCCAATTGACTCAGGCTAATTGACATCATTTATCAGAAGCTTCTAAAGCCATGACATCATTTTCTGGAATTGTCCAAGCTTTTTAAAGGCACAGTCAATTTAGTGCTTGTAAACTTCTGGCCCACTGGAATTGTGAATTATAAGTGAAATAATCTGTCAACAATTGTTGGAAAAGTGACTTGTCATGCACAAAGTAGATGTCCTAACTGACTTGCCAAAACTATAGTTTGTTAACAAGAAATGTGTGGAGAGGTTGAAAAACAAGTTTTAATGACTCTAAGCTAAGTGTATGTAAATAGATAGGTTATAAATGTCAAGTTTTTTTATGTGATCCAAAAGGCAGTGTGGTTTTATATCCTTACAGATGAACATCAAGACAGTTGATATTTTACTTTAAAGTATGTATGATACTACTGTATTGTAGCCTACTGTAATTTCAATTTGTTTTGAGTAGCTTAGGCAGTGTATCAGAATTCACAAGGTAGTCCAGTATACTGTATTTAAGTTGGGGTGGAGAACAATCAATGCATAACATTGTTGAATTCAAACGTTCTGATGACGGGTCCAAAACTATTTTCACACTAGGGGTATGGAGGGTGATTTCCGGGCAGAGTTTTAGTGCTCGTTTACATCTTTACAGCCAATCTGATATACAGTATAACGGAAACATGTGTATGCATGTCAAGTTTATAAACCTCCATATTTGACGTAATCTTTTCATAAATGGAGCACGCAGATAATTAGTGTGAAATTTACGCAATGGTTATAAATGAGGAATTTGGGCAAAAGTCAGTCAATTTGTTAAATCAACTGTTTATTGGTCGCATACACAGTTTAGCTGATGTTATAGGGAATGCAGTGTAACGCTTGTGTTACTGGCTCTAAACAATTTAGTGAAATGTCAATCAAGTCCACCCCCCCAAAAAAAGTCAATCAAGAAAAAGTGGGAATAAACTGCTTGCGCGGAAGTGTTTCTAAATCCCCCCCCCCCCCCCCCCCCCCCCCCCCCTTTTAATTCAGTTTTCTCAAAGGAGGAAAAACATGCACGAGTGGTCATTGAATGGTTTGATGTAAACCACATGCCGTGGCTGTCTGTCACCAGATCTCAAACCAATTGAACACTTATGGGAGTTTCTGGAGCGGCGCCTGAGTGTTTTCCACCACCAACAAAAAAAACAACAAATGATGGATTTCTCATGGGAGACTGGTGTCTCATTCCTCCACTAAAGTTCCAGACACTTGTAGAATCTATTTAGAAGCTGTTCTGGCTCCTGGTGGCCCAACGCCCTATTAAGACACACTATGTTGGTGTTTCCTTTATTTTTGGCAGTTACCTGTGTTTAGCCAATGTACATATTCCTGTAAGGAGAAAATAATGTCCAGTTTTGTATTGCAACTCTGATACGTCTGTTTTTAGTGGGCCAGTGTGTTGATGTGGTGTGCGTTTGTCTCCCTCTGCAGGCAGGGAAGGTGCGTAAGCATGTGTCTGAGCAGGAGAAAGCAGAGGAGGGCCTGGGCCCCAACATCAAGAGTATAGTGACCATGCTGATGCTGATGCTGCTCATGATGTTCGCAGTCCACTGCACATGGGTCACCAGCAACGCCTACTCCAGTCCTAGTGTGGTGCTGGCCTCCTACAACAACGATGGGTAAGGACAAACAATATAATAAATAGCAGACGCTGTTATCCAAAGCGCCTTAGGCACGCACGCGCGCGTGGGTGGGCCCAGTGGGAATCGAAGCGGCAACCTTTGGCGTTGCAAGCGCCATTGCTCTACCGATTTTGTGCCACGCATGGACCAACTACCATGCAGTTATTTATTTACTTGTAGAATGTAGACAAAGACACACATTACACTCCACGCATACAAGCGTAGCTCCACATATTTCTGACGGCAGCGTACATTTACACGCATTGGGAACACGAATGCACAGACACACACTTTCTCACTCGCATATACCCACAGAAATGCACAGTCGTATTTCTTCAGGTCAAAGTTGTGATGTTGGTGAGCGTTAGCCTGATTGTTGTTGTGTAACTCTGCATTGTTTTATTATCGTCTCGTCCCATAACTCTTAACAGAGTGGTCTTCAATAATTTACCAAGTGTAATGTACTATTCTTTCGATGTGAGGATGACGTGGGCGCTTGCCAGACTTTGTGTGCTGTTTATTTTCCAATTAGAGGTTTAGACATTGAAGTGACGCGCAAGTAGGAGAAAGTCTCTCTTCGACTCTTAAGTTCTCATACATATATTTATTTGGGTACCAATGTTCCCTCTAAGCTACGAGCGGGCGCAAAGTATCCCCGAGACTGCCACACAGCTCCCTAGGACCTCTGCGCAGAGTGCAGAAATATCAGCCCACGGAGATTGAACATCACTCAACATTCTGGAGTTTTCCCTGTTAATTAACACCATCAACATTTCCCTTTACTGTGGCAATTATGATCAAATCAACACAATATTAGCCACTTTCAATGCAACATAGCGAAAACACAACAAACTATGCAAGATATTTTTTTTGTAGGCAGAACGCATAGGATTAGGATTCTATTGCGCATGACTCAGCCCGTACTCTACACAGATCAGTGCGGCATAGCCAATTGGAGATGCAGTAGGCCTATATGCAAATACAACATTGCCATATATGGATCTGTGCCATTTACTTTGAACTGGACTGTTGACAGCTGGGTTTGTGATTAGATGTGCTTGCCCAGTTATAGATCATTTGTAGTGGGCAATGGGGGCGTGATTGCTGCTTACAAGAGCACGAAACGTCTACTTTTCTAGACATCTGTGAAAAAAATGTGCCTTTAAGGGGCAGTGTTGTATTTTGAGACAGGCTTGAATAAGCGAAGTAGCCAATAGGCAGAGGGTAGCATAATTTGTCTGATTCTCTGTAATAATGGTATGAGAATAATAATGCATTTTATTTTGTGAAATGGTTTCTTACATAACACAATGTTTTCAGTTACCTCCTTGTCTGAAGGACAAGTGGATAAACAGGTTAATGCCAAGCCCTAGTGGCGTTTTTCCCAGAAGTCTCATGGAGTGTAGGCCTACATTGGACACCACACATTGGCTGCTACTGTAGACTGAATGACAAATGTTCAAATGTTATGGGATTTGTTTTTGATGGTAGGCCACTCTGTCTATCTGATCATAACGTAGACCTACCAGAGTAGCCTACTTGCCAACTGTAACTTAAAGCGGGTACAGCCTCAGTGTTCACAGTAAACACACGCTGGAAGTTGCACAGAATCTTCACAATGTTCACGTTCTCTCAGCAGACCTGAAGTCTGCTCAGTGCTGGAAAAAATTCAAGGGAACATTGGTGGCTACAACTTGCGTCATCCCCGTCACATAGGTTTGGTAACTTATTATGTGATCTATGTTTGCCTGGCTGTCCTTTCCGTAACTCCTCAACACTGTCGTTCCCCATAGGACGAGGAACATCCTGGATGACTTCAGGGAGGCCTACTATTGGCTGAGGCAGAACACAGACGAGCACGCGAGGGTTATGTCTTGGTGGGACTACGGCTACCAGATAGCTGGCATGGCTAATCGAACCACCCTAGTGGACAACAACACATGGAATAACAGTCATATAGCACTGGTGAGTCACACAACATCAAAAGGGGGCTTTGGGGAGGTTTTGAAGATTTGATTCAACGCAGGCCTCGTGCGCCAAAGTAGATAAGCTTCTTGGCTCTAACCTTTCTCAATGAATTCAATACATTCACTTGTAGGAGCTGCAGTAATGTGTGGGATTATTTTTGCTCGTATGACTTGATTGATTTTCCCAGAGCCAGCACGACTTTGAAAAGCGAGTACTTACACCGCCCTCTCATTTACCTCCCTCTCATTTTCCCACCATCTCTATCTACCTGCATCTATTCTTTCCTCTGCTCTCGCTCTCTCTCCTCTGTACAAACTCTCGTTCTTCCCTCTCTCTCTTCTGTAGGTGGGCAAAGCCATGTCGTCCAATGAGAGCGCAGCGTACGAGATCATGAGGAGTCTGGACGTGGACTACGTGCTGATCATCTTCGGGGGCGTGATTGGTTACTCGGGCGACGACATCAACAAGTTCCTGTGGATGGTCAGGATAGCGGAGGGAGAGCATCCCAAGGACATTCGGGTGAGTGCCCGGTTCCTTGAGACTGCCTCACGATACAGAAGGGCCTTCATTCACTCCTATTTATGATCCTTTTGTTATGCTGAGGAACCTGGGTAAACACTTCAATTACTGGAATCTATCAGTCTGGGCAAACCCAAGGACATTGCTGTTCCTCGCCATGTTTATTTTATTCAATGGCACTTGGTCGTTGGACAAAGTATCCGATATCCAATTCAGATTTGTAAATGTATTTATTTCCCATGTGAGTTTGAACATCAAAGAGATGAACTTGAACTATTGAGGGTTGTAAGACTGCGTCATATCATAGATGGCAATGTATTTCAGTTTGTATTAGGTGCAGTCTCTATTTGATGAGATCAGTATGTATCCTTGAAGAAATGTGGTATTTGGTCTGAACCCCCAAGTGTCTCTCGCTCACTGCCTTCCCTCCTTGTGCCCTTCAGGAGAGTGACTACTTCACCCCTCAGGGAGAGTTCCGTGTGGACAAGGCCGGCTCGCCCGTCCTGCTCAACTGCCTCATGTACAAGATGTCCTACTACCGCTTCGGCGAGATGCAGGTGAGCAGTGGGGAAATACTGTAGCCTACTTTAGCTTCAAGCAAGCACTGACGGACAAGAGAGGGGCTTAAGGACGTGCTGACAGAAGCGTGGGAGGGAAAGCGCTCAAATGCACAGGCTTTGGCAGGTACAGGCGAGATATGAGCGAGAAGAGCTGCCAGGTACTTAAAGGGAGCTGCGTGTTGCCTGGCCAGCAGCTCAGTGAAGAGGAGGAAGGATCAGTGGGCTGCTTCAGTAGTGTCCAGAGACAGCCAGCCAAGCAAAGTTTTGTCTCATGGCTTAACCCATAGAGGAGATGGAGAGATGGGTTTAGAGCAGGATAAAGACAAGGGGGAAAAGATTGGTTTTGAGGAAGTGACAGGAACAAGACTGGAACGACTGAATTAGTTAAATTAGAAGGAAGGAGGGTGGAGGGAGGCATAGGTGAAGTAATGTACAGATTTAAAAGAGCAGGGAAAGAGCCTGAGAATGAAGTAAGATGAAAAACAACACTTGTTTTGAAGGTAGAATCAACCTTTACACAAGCGCCATACTCACTTTTGCTCAGTCGGTAGCTGACCTGGTCAACACCCTCAACCCCACCTACTGCCGTCCTTATCTCTCAGCTGGACTTCCGGACACCGCCTGGGTTCGACCGCACCCGCAACGCCGAGATCGGCAACAAGGACATCGCGTTCAAGCACCTTGAGGAGGCGTTCACCTCGGAGCACTGGCTGGTGCGCATCTACAAGGTGAAGAAGCTGGAGAACAGGGAGCCGCTGGAGCACAAGCTCCGCAGCGTCGTGCCCAGGCAGAAGTACACCTCCAAAAAGGTACAAGGCTTCCACGTCTCTCAGCTTTCATTGTGCTAATGGAATGTAAGACACCTGATACGGGCGTAGTGAGTTTACATTATGATTATTTGTTTTCAAATTTTAGCCACCAAAAGGAAATGTTCATAAAATGTGAGCCAACTCACTTTTATTTCCTACTGTTAATGTGTGCTCCAATTCAGATGAGTAGATATGTTGGAAAAAGTTGCAAATTTGAAAATTGATTTGTAAATCAAATTTGTTTTATTGCACAGACTGCTAAGAGGAAGCGAGGACACATCAGGAATAAGCTGGTCCTGAAGAAAGGCAAGAAACTAAACAAGAAATAATGAGGACGGACACAACACAAAAATACAAAAAAATTAACTAGCTAAGAAAACTACCAATGAAAAAGAATGCCCATTTGTATGGAATGTGAGCACTTAGCCTCGAGGGCTAGTCCTCTGAGCGCAGCACCCCCTGTGGTGGGGAGGGTGAAGTGTCATGTCTGGCTAGCCCCAGAACCTTTTGTCCGTTTTATCCAGAGGATCTTTTGTCATGCTCTCTTTTTTTCTTCTTTGTACTTGAATGTGTGGCAAGGCACTGAGCTGCTGAAACCCGGGGTGAGCGTACATTTTGTGGTACATTTAACTGTTATCCTAGAGGGGGGGACAAAACAAAGAAAGGAAACTGAGGAGGCTAGGAGCAATTGCACCAAAGAGCCCTTGATTTAGCTCCTTGGCACATGTAAACGTGTTTTCTTTTGTGAGAGTGAGGAAGCGAGGACATGTTCCTGCCACGCGTACGGAGGAATTCCACTGTCTAGGCCCAGCTGATTTTACTTCTGATGGTTACTTTTAATCATTATTTTGGCTCTAATTTGTCATCACCGAGACAATTCTTTAGGAAACAAAAGGCCTAATATGTAAATATGTTATGTAAAGAAAATGTCTGATAGGGTTGTAATATATTGGATTATTGTGGTGATTTTTTTTTTAAATACGCAGATTTCTTCTCTTTGATGTTTTTTTTATGGCAGCAGCTAGAACAGTGAATGCAATCATTCTCATTAGGGGGGACTTGAGATTTTGTTTAAATTAATGTGAATTTAACAACCCCCCCCTTTGAAAAATTGCTTAGATTGTATATTCTGCTGCTAGGTTTAAAAATGTAAGCAATTCTATGTAAAAAAAAGTTGTGATTTAATAAAGAGGCCTCCACCCCGCAAGGGGCGTGTTCTCGTCCGTGAGCCTATTGCCTCGTTGCTGGTCTCTTCATCACCAAGTTAATATGTCCATCTGTCTTCTCATAGTCGTTTTTGCATGTCCACATACACATGTTTATGCTGTTGAGTAATGCAGGGAAGTGCTGAAGATGGCTGCCAGTGAGTGGACAAAGCAGTGGTGCCCTCTTAACACTACTGGGCCTGTTGTGAATTCAAAATCTGCTGAACACTGAAGGATCCTATGTGTGTACGCAAGTGTGGATGTTTGGGGGAGGGTGACGCATCAGACAGTCTACACAAACTTTCTAGGAATACATTTTTTTTGTTTTGTTAAATTGACATCTTCAATCACTCGGTTGACCTCATTTGTTTACCTCTTTTGTTTGATACTTATTTTGCGTTTCCTTTAAACACAGAAGTGATGATGTTTCACCTTTTGGATATAAAAATGGCTTTGTTCTCTGTCCCTTGAGCTTCTCTGAGAAAGACTGCATTGTCACTGCTTTCACTTAATGGCCCTCCATACAACGCCATACTTCCGCCTTGCTCAAGCACGCACTTGAGAAACTCCTATTTATTATGTTAAACTGCTTATATCAAAGGTTTTCTCAGACAATGTCAATGTGTGTGAGGAGACAAAGGGTTTGGATTAAGCCTTAATATGATATAGAAAGTGTACAGGTTGTTCGCCTTCCTGTTACCTTGTTTATTTTGTCTGTTTTTATTGGATGGTGGACTAGTTATTTTCTCCTCTTCTGGGTTCTCAACGCCTTCTCTTCCTCGCTCTGCCACACCACATTGATGTTATTTTTTTTATTTTTAAATCTAACAACCCTGGTCCCTCTCACCTTCCAAGTTAACATGTTTAAATGTAGAGTAAATAAAAGGTTCAACTTTGTAAGAATTGGTCCTCAAATTATTCACTTTCCCAATTGTGTTCCTATCAATTTATAATTGTAAGGTGTTTGCCTGAAGTATCTTAGGAACATGTTTTTTTGGGAGGGGGCGGGCTGCTTTTACTAAGTTGATCAGAGGCTTCAGGCAATTCCAGGAAAAACGTATTCAGTGAGACGGGAATACAAGGCCACTTTTTAAAGTGCAATACAATAGAAATGCATTCTGAAGCACAAACACCTTTTTATATGGAAATATCTCTCATCTATAACAGTCAAAGGACTGGGTATACAGTGCCCTCCACTAATATTGGCACCCTTGGTAAATATGACCAAATATCTTTGCTTATCCTCTTGGGCTTTCATTTAAAAAAAAAAAATCAAACCTTCAATTAAAGTCAAACATATGAAAGAAAAAAAATATTCTTATAAAACATTTCTCAAATTTATTTGTGCCACAATTATTGGCTTCATTCAATACCTTGTGCAACCTCCCTTTTGCCAAGATGACAGCTCTGAGTCTTCTCGTGTAATGAGGTTGGTGAACACATGGCAAGAGCTCTGAGACCGTTCCTCCATACAGAATCTCTCCAGGTCCTTCAGATTCCGAGGTCCACGCATCTTCAGCTCATCCCACGGGTGTTCTATGGGGTTTATGTCAGGGGATTGGGATGGCCATGGCAAAACCTTGATTCTGTGGTCACTGAACCATTTTGAGGTGTGCTTTGGATCATTGTCCTGCTGGAAGATCCAACCGAGGCCTAGTTTAAGCTTCCTAGCAGAGGCAGTAAGATTTAGTTTTAATGTATCCTAACAAGTTGTCCAGGGCCTTTGGAAGAAAAACAGCCCCAACAACATCAAAAATCCACCACCATACTTCAGTGGGGATGAGGTACTTTTCTGCAAGGCCATCTTTCTGCCTACGCCAATCCCACCACTCTACGGTCTCATCTGACCATAGAACCCGGTCCCATTCAAAGTTCCAATAACGTTTCGCAAAATTTATGCACTTGAGTTTGTTTGACGGTGAAGGATTTTTTTTTTCTGATCGTGGTCGATTGTTTATATCTCCAGTCGCCATTTTCAACCATTGAGCTATTTTCTTATAGCCATTTCGTGCAGCTCAACAACCTTTCGTCACACATTACTGTATTCTCGTGTCTTTCCCATAGTGATGGATGGCTATGGGAACTTGGCCTGTGTGTCACATATTAATACCCCACTGAAACAGGAAGTCATGGCTTATTAAGTGTTCCTAATCACTCAGGTGAACTTAACGTGGAATATGCTTCAGTTAGATTTTACTCAAGGATTTCTATGGGTGCCAATAGTGGCACATGTTTTGCAGAAAAATATTTTACTTTAAAGGTTAGATTTTGTGAATATTTTTTAAATGAAAGACCAAGCGGATAAACGGCAGACATATTTACCAATGGTATATATTAGTGGAGGGCGCTGTAAACTGAGGGTTCAGAGAATGTAAATGTACCACACGATGGCAGCACTAGCTTTCAAATTACAGCTGTTCTGTATTTTCATTTACTGACTCGTTACTTGGGAGCATTGAACGTTTTTGTTTAATTATGACAAGAAACGTGCCCTGGCAATGTCCCAATCCCTAAACCTACACTACATGGCCAAAAGTATGTGGACACGTGCTCATCGAACATCTCAATCCAAAAACGTGGGCATTAATATGGAGTCCCACCCCTTTTTGCTGCCATAAGACTCCACTCTTCCAGGATTTTTTCACTGAGTACAGGCCATTCTACTGCCTATGCTTGTCTATGGAGATTACTTGACTGTGCTCAATGTTATACTCCTGTCAGCAATGGGTTTGGCTAAAATGTCCAAATCCACATTTTGTCCATGTAGTGTATGTTATAAAATGGTGTTGCATATGTTTTTTTATTTTACCCAAGTGAAGTTTGGTTCAAGCTCTTGGATACATTGCAGTGCTCTATGAAATGTTTATTAGTGTACATACATTCATAATATCTATTTGTGAGCATATCCTTCCAATTAAGCCACAGTCACTGTCCTGTTCAGGAAACGCCAGTCCCATCAGGCAGTGATCATGTGTTTATGCATATTGACTGTATCAATACCTGCGCTTGTCTTGAGTTCTGTGTGCTGGGGACTCAAATCAAAATCATGCATCTGAATATTGCCAGAAGTTCTGGTCACGATCCCTAGTAATTCAAGAACACAATTGGGTCCCGATTCAGACCCAAGTTAATTAAGCGCTTGTAAATGGAACGTAATGCACTTATCTTTGTGTATTCTGACCTTGAACTTAAGCATTAGACTATCTTTCTATTCATTTGGGGTGGAGATCGAATAAGCGGAGGTACACTACCAGTCAAAAGTTTTAGAACACCTACTCAAGGGTTTTTCTTTATTTTTACTATTTTCTAGAATAATAATGATGATTTCAAATCTATGAAATAACACATGTAATCAAAAGTGTTAAACAAATCAAAATATATCTTAGATTCTTCAAGTAGCCACCCTTTTGCCTTGACAGCTTTGCACACTCCTGGCACTCTCTCAACCAGCTTCATGAGGTAGTCACCTGGAATGAATTTCAGTTTGGTAAAAGTCCAAGTCCATATTATGGCAAGAACAGCTCAAATAAGCATTGAGAAATGACAGTCGATCATTACTTGGAGACATGGTCAGTCAATACGAAAAATGTCAAACTTTGAACGTTTCTTCAAGTGCAGTTGCAAAAACCATCAAGCGCTTTGATGAAACTGGCTCTCATGAGGACTGCCACAGGAATGGAAGAACCAGAGTTACCTCTGCTACAGAGGATAAGTTAATTTAGAGTTACCAGTCTCAGAAATTACAGCCCAAATAAATGCTTCACAGAGTTCAAGTAAAACACATCTCAACATCAGAGGAGACTGTGTCAATCAGGCCTTCATGGTTGAATTGCTACAAAAGAAACCACTAAAGGACACCGAGACTTGCTTGGGCCAAGAAACACAAGCAATGGAAATTTGTCCTTTGGTCTGGAGTCCAAATTGGAGATTTTTGATTCCAACCGCCGTGTCTTTATGAGACACACCCACGGTGTGGGTGAACGGGTGATCTCCATGCTTTACGGTTGGAAATACACATGCAGAGGGGAATTTTTTTTTGTGACACTGATTTATTTAGAAATCAAGGCACGCTTAACCAGCATGGCTACCACAGCATTCTGCAGTGATACGCCGTTTGCACCTAGTGGGGCGATAATTTGTCTTTCAACAGGACAATGACCCAACACCTCCAGGCTGTGTAAGGGCCATTTTACCAAGCTTTGTTACCCTAACCCTAAATAAAGAAAAACTCATGAATGAGTAGGTGTTCTAAAACTTTTGACCGGTAGTGTATGTCTACAGATAAACCGTATTCTGATCTTAACTTAATTCCACAACCGTTAAGCGTGAGGAAACCATGAATAATGTCTATCGAACCCACCGGTTCCAAGTAGAAAAATCAACTACTTTATTTTTTCCCCGATTTTAGAAATTCTCCATGCACTATAATTTACAACTTGATAAGATCTATTAATAAACTGAGTAATCTGTTTGGACAAGGGAATTGTAAATATAAATTACACTTGTTTTAGATATACAATATGAAATCTCAAAGTATTAGGACATTGATTCATTTTTTGTTGTTTTGGCTCTGTAATCGAACATTTTAGATTTGAAATTATATAATGACTGAGGTTAAAGTGCAGACCGTCAACTTTAATTTGAGGGTATTCTCATTCATTTTGGGTGAACCGTTTAGAGATTACAGCACTTTTTGCACATGGTCCCCCAATTTTAGGGGACCAAAAGTATTGGGAAAGTATTCACATCCCTTAACTTTTTCCACATTTTGTTGTTACAGCCTGCATTTAAAATGGATTAAATAGATTTTTTTTGTCATTGGCCTATACACAATAATGTCGAGTAGAATTGTTTTTCAACATTTTTACAAATTTAAAAATGAAAAGCTAAAATGTCATTAAGTATTCACCTCCTTTGTTATGGAAAGCCAAAATAAATTCTGGAGTAAACATGTCACTATTAGTGTTTAACATGAGTTTTGAATGACTACCTCTTCTCTGTACCCCACACAATAATCTGTAAGGTCCCTCAGTTGAGCAATAAATTTCAAACAGAGATTCAACCATGAAGACCAATTCCTCAAAGAGAAGGGAACTTATTGGTAGATGGCTAAAAAATACAGGGATATCTCTTTGATTGTGGTGAAGCCTGTACATAATAAAAATATTACAAAACATCCTGTTTGCAATAAAGCACTAAAGTAATTCCGTTTAAAAAAAAATATTGTCCTGAATATGGAGCAAGACCAATACAACACATTACGGAGTACCACTCTCCATATTTTCAAGCATAGTGGTGGCTGCATCATGTTATGGGTATGCTTGTAATTGTTAAGGACTGGAGAGCTAAGCACAACCTCCCTGACCCAGTCTGTAAAACCTACATGTTTCAAGCAGACCACCATAGTCGCTGTGCCCAAGAACGCCAAGGTAACCTGTCTAAATGACTATCACCCCGTAGCACTCACATCTGTAGCCATGAAATGCTTTCAAAGGCTGACTCACATCAACACCATCATCCCAGACACCGTAGACCCACTCCAATTAGCATACCGCCACAACAGATCCACAGATGATGCAATCTCTAATGCACTCCACCCTGCCATTTCCCACCTGGACAAAAGGAACACCTATGTGAGAATGCTGTTCATTGACTACAGCTCAGCGTTCAACACCATTGTGCCCTCCAAGCTCATCACTAAACTAAGGACCCTGGGATTAAACACCTCTCCCTGTAACTGGATCCTGGACTTCCTGACGGGCCACCCCCAAGTGGTGAAGGTAGGAAACATCGCCACCCCGCTGATCCTCAACACTGGGGCCCCACAAGGGTGTGTTCTCAGCCCTCTCCTGTACTCCCTGTTCACCCATGACTGCGTGGCCATGCACGCCTCCAACTCAATCGTCAACTTTGCCTGACGACACTACAGTGGTAGGCTTGATTACCAACAACAACGAGACGGCCAACAGGGAGGAGGTGAGTGCCCTTGGAGTGTGGTGTCAGGAAAATAACCTCTCACTCAACGTCAACAAAACAAAGGAGATGAACGTGGACTTCAGGAAACAGCAGAGGGAGCACCCCCTATCCAGATCGACGGGATAGTAGTGGAGAAGGTGGACAGTTCCTCGGCGTACACCCACACAGACAGCGTGGTGAAGAAGGCGCAACAAACAGCACCTCTTCAACCTCGTCACCAAAACACTCACAAACTTTTACAGATGCACAATCGAGAGCAGCCTGTCAGGCTGTATCCCCGCCTGGTACGGCAACTGCTCCGTCCACAACCGCAAGGCTCTCCAGAGGGTAGTGCGGACTGCACAATGCATCACCGGGGGCAAACTACCTGCCCTCCAGGACACCTACACCACCCGATGTCACAGGAAGGCCAAAAAAATCATCAAGGACAACAAACACCCCAGCCACTGTCTGTTCACCCCACTATCATCCAGAAGGCGAGGTCAGTACAGGTGCATCAAAGCTGGGACCGAGAGACTGAAAAACAGCTTCTATCTCAAGTCCATCAGACTGTTAAACAGCCATCACTAACAGAGTGGCTGCTGCCAACATACAGACTCAAATCTCTGGCCAATGTAATACATTTAATAAATGGATTTAATAAAGGTATCACTAGCCACTTTAATAATATCTACATATCCTACATTACTCATCTCATATGTATATATACTGTATTCTATACCATCTACTGCATCTTGCCTATGCCGCACGGCCATCGCTCACCATATATTTGTATGTACATATTCTTATCCCTTTACATTTGTGTGTATAAGGTAGTCATTGTGAATATGTTAGATATTACTGCACTGTCGGAACTAGAAGCACAAGCATTTCGCTACACTCGCATGAACGTCTGCTAACCATGTGTATGTGACCAATACAATTTGATTCGATTCATTCCTTGTGTTATTATTTTTCTATTTATTCCTTGGACTCTTATAATCTTCTCTCTGCATTGTTGGGAAGGGCTCGTAAGTAAGTGTTCGACGGTTAGTCACGTCCATGTGGTTGTTGCTGTGGATCATTAGTAACAGTTGATCATTAAAAAAAAGACACGTAGGCTAATTCAATCGTTATGGAACGATCGTAACAGTTGGAACCCAACTAATGGCACAATACTTGGTTGTGTCATCACACTATTGCCTGCACTAACCCTGGAACTGACCAGGATATAGCCTACTATTGTACACTTCTCCCTATTACAATTATATGTACACTAATCTTCCAACATTACCATGTGTTAAAGATCTGAATGTGGCAATTTTCTGAATGACTCAAACCACAGTTATCTTTCTTTCGTGCGTAAAGTCTCTCCAAACCTGTTTTTTTATTATTCATAAACACTTTCCTAACCCTAGGAAATCGACCAATTGATGCTGAAACTGAGACCAATATGCATATATTTAGATGGGTTTTATTTCAATATATTCTATTGAGTCCTAGGTCAAAATTCAAACTAAAAAGTCACCGTATTTAAAGGGATGGCTTAAGGTAAATGTATTGATAACCCTACTGAATGAAAAGTCCACAAGAAAATCTGTTGGCCAGGAAGTGGGATGGTTATTCAGCAGTTTAATTTATTCAGTGCGTGCAAGGGAACCACACCTGCAAAGCCCGGTAGGCACTTTCATAAGGTAAATCGGGAATACCAACTACTGAGAAGTGCGAAGGAAAGGCGTGCGTGAGAAATGCATAATTTCTTAAATTGAAATCGGGCACTTCTCCAAATTACTCAGTAGCGGCAAGAAACTGGACCGCTAATTTTCATCCCTGCTGATTTTCTCATTTGGACTGCAAGATTATACTAACGTCAGGATCGACACCATGATAGTACTACAATGTAATGCTGCAAGACACACAGTCTATAGTCATGGATGGTTGAGATTGGATGGTTGGAATTACTTCACAACCAGAGAATATAGCATTTATCACTATTCTAAGACTAAAATGTGGAGCAAACTAAAAACAAAAATGTTCCATTCGTTGTTTGGCTGAATAATATATATAATAAAGGCAATCAGATACAGTGCAATTGGAAGTATTCCGACCACTTTTCCCACATTAAATTTCGAGTCTCATTACAAAGGAATACTTATGTAAATAAGATATGTTTTTTGATTTGAATACAATTGCAAACATTTTTTTGTTGTTGTTGTTGCTTTGTCATTATGGGGTGTTGTGTGTAGATCGATGAGGAAATTGTTTTATTTAATCAATTTTAATCAGCCTTATTTTAAAATGGATCAACATTTATTTTCTTCCATCATCAATCTACACACAACACCCCATAATGACAAAGCAAAAACAGGTGTTTTTGCAAAATGTGGAGAAAGTCAAGGGGTCTGAATACTTTCCGAATGCACGGTATAAATAGTATTTAACTAAATATATACACAGTATATACTGTATGTCAGTTAGTACATTTTGTGAAAATGTAAACGTATAATAGCTATGCATGACCCAAAACAACCCCTCTACTACTACCACCACCACCACCACTGTACCTGTCAACAATCTCATTCAGAATGACATCTGGAGAGACGACGCCTCTCGGGTACCCCTCTGTGAGAATGTGCTTGTGTCTTCCTGTGCACCTTATCCATATTCAATGCAGAGGCCGCCCACTGAGATATTAGCACGGGGAGTCGTGAGCTGGGTACAAGCTCCAGCTTAATTCTGTTATGTCAATGCCAACCTAAGGACACATCCCTGGAAGGAGGAAACGCCTCACGGGGAGATAAACACTCCGTTAGAAACCTAAAGAAAAGCGGTGATGGTATGGGATTACGAACGTAATAAGTGGGTAAGAGAGTGATGGGAAATCGGTTTGCGTGGAAGAGCCGAGGGAGACAGTTCCGTTCAGGAATGGTCGGAACTCGGAACTCATTCCAAAGGTCGGGATGGGATAAGGATGGGTAGAATGGGAAAGTGGTAGGAAATAGACTACTTCTAGTCATTAGCATTTGTTAAAAACAGGATGGGAACTAATGGTAACATAAACATATCTCTGCTATGATCACTGTTGTATTCCACCAACACTGCAGTGGACTCCTCCTGATTCCGATTCCATCTGTGCCATCTGCATTCTTCTACCATTGCATTCTGATGCTGCATGACAAATAAAGGCGATTGGACCAAAATGGACCCTGTATGTGTCAACACAACTGGTACAAAATACCAGTGGCAAATCATATCATACTGTGCATTTGCAAAAAAAAATGGCCTTGGCAAAGTGAAAAATCTAAACGCTCGACCTCGAGCACTATAAAAATCGATCTTTGTCCCGCCCACCCTCGTAGTTCAAGTGGAAACCACTTTGGCACCTTGATCCACATGAGCGTGTCCTTTGTCCGTGTCATTAAGAGTCAGTATCTCGGGTCCCAATAGAGAGTGGCATCACTCCCTCAATAAGCTGTTCCATCATTATCCTTCCCCTGGCCTGGCCCTTCATTTAGGGGGATAGAGGCACTCTGTTAGTGTCCATTAGAGCAGTCTGGTTCTTGTGTCCGTGAGATTTCCACAGACTTTTGTGGTAGATCCAGCCTTCTCCCTAAAGGCAAGAACAAAGACACAAAACCAGATGAGCGTCAGTGGTTCAATTGAGCCGGGCTCCTGCACCTTGGGACAAAGCACCCTGAGTGGAGGTACCAACAACCGGATGTGGGAACTCCGCTCAGGCATGATCTTTTAGGTTAGGTCAAAGGGGCAGCCAGGTGGAGACGATCTCCAGCAGTTCATGGGTCCAAAGAAAAAAGTAGGGTGAAAAGTAAGATGAAGGTATGATCAAACAAGGTAAGGGATAGGATTGAACATATAGCCCCAACCATAGTTTTATATTTAACCTCGGCTCAACTTCCTCCCGTAACTGTACCTTTCTGCTGAAATATTTGGGTGTCCAGGGCGAGTTATCTGCAGCTCTCTGCCTCTCCTCCTCTCGCTGGCGCTCCTCTAGACGATGCTTGTGTCCCGTGGCCTCGTCAATGTTCCCCTCCTTCAGTGACCTGGTGACGTGCTGCCATAACCGCCTACACAGACACAGACACATAACGTATAGAATTGTGTGTCATGAGCCCACGAGTGGACAGAGCATGACATTCCATTCCCGAGACCTAGAGGTTCTGTAATTGACAGCGCCCCCTTTCAACCCATCACAGAACAAACAAACGGCTCCTCCCCATCATCCTTTTACAACTCTGAATGCGCTGCTAGTTGTCAGGAGACCCTTTTTACGGCTTTTTAAGGTCCTCAGAGCAAAAGGACAACTAAACACGTTGTCTTCGCTGTATTAAAACTGTTGGACTCTTGACATGTTGATATAACCTGGATATATATACTGAACAAAAATATAAACACAACATGCAACAATTTTAAAAGATTTTACTGAGTTACAGTTCATGAGGAAATCAGTTAATTTAAAAAAATGTATTAGGCCCTAATCTATGGATTTCACATGGCTGAGAATACAGATATGCATCTGTTGGTTACAGATACCTTAAAAGGAAGGGGTGTGGATCCCAAACATGCTCAATGGCTGACATGTCTGGTGAGTATGAAGGCCATGGAAGAACTGGGACATTTTCAGCTTGCAGGAATTGTGTACAGTTCCTTGCGACATGGGGCCATGCATTATCATGCTGAAACATGAAGTGATGGCCTCAGGATCTTGTCACGGTATCTCTGTGCATTCAATTTGCCATCAATAAAATGCAATTGTGTTCGTTGTCCGTAGTTTATGCCTGCCCATACCATAACCCCACCGCCACCATGTGGCACTCTGTTCACAACATTGACATCAGCAAACCGCTCGCCCACACAACGCCATACACGTGGTCTGCGGTTGTGAAGCCGGTTGGCAGTACCGTCAAATTCTCTAAAACGACGTTGGAGGCAGCTTATGGTAGGGAAATTAACATTCAATTATCTGGCAACAGCTATGGTGGACATTCCTGCAGTCTGCATTCCAATTGCACGCTCCCTCAGAACTTGAGATCTGTGGCACTGCAAGTTTTTTAGAGTTGTGCACCTGTGTAATGATCATGCTGTTTAATCAGCTTTTTGATATGCCACACCTGTCAGGGGGATGGATTATCTTGGCAAAGGAGAAATGCTCACTAACTGATGTAAACAAATTTGAGAACAACATTTGAGAGAAATTAGCTTTTTGTGCGTATGGAACATATCTGGGATCTTTTGTTTCAGCTCATGAACCATGGGACCGACACTTTACATGTTGCGTTTATATTTGTGTTCAGTATACATTGTGATACTTCTCCTCTCTTTTTCCCAAGGTATAATGTGGATTTTATAACATAAAATGTCTGGACTTTATCACGGTCAAGTTTGTACTCCACAGACTACATATTTCATCTTAGAGATTCTTTTTCTTTTTCAAAACTCTTTTAAACATTCTGTGAACACTTATGAGGAAATCTCGGGTTCATCTCATATGAGCAGTAAATGTGTTTTGTTCCCCGGATCAACTGGGCGGTCCCAATGACATTGTCCGGCTGTTAGAGCCCGCCTTCTCAAAGAACCCCTATAAATTAGAGGTCTTACTAAACAGAAATCCGATCAGGTAGCGAAGGGCGAGGACACATCATTGGAAAATATGATCCCCATCTTCTTGGACACCAAACGCAGATCAAGGAAGCCTTATCCAACTCAGACAGAACAATCCCCTAACAGGAACTCTGCTGAACCCGTAGATTTGTTCACTCATTACGAACCACTGAGTCTTAAACGCTCTCAAAAGGGGAACTGAATCTAAATTATATTGCACCCGAGTGCCTTAAAACACTTTATCTGTTTGGACTGAACAATCTGAGAACCGAACTGAGAGAGAAAGGGAGCCTATGCTTGAGCTCCGAAGAGGGCCTTTCTTCGACCGAAAGCGCCAAACACCAGGACCCCTGACCGACCGTTTTTCCCTGTGTACCGCTCAATCATAACAGAAACTCAATTGAACCAGATGACAATCAAATTCAAGTAAATACCTCATTGCATTGAATTTCCCTTCTGTGTGACGTTGTGTCTGTGTCAAAGTGGTGGCAGTAACTGATTATTGTAAGACTGATAGCCTAGCCAGCCCACTGGCGACTCCTGGTGGATGAACCTATAATTTCACAGTTGTGAGGTTTTAGCATCCTCTCACTATTTCCCTCTCAGTTGATAAGACCATCTCGCCCTCAAAAGTCTGGTGAATGTATGTACTGTACTGTTGTGTTTTCTGAGTTCGAGTGCGGAAGTTCATGTATATTGACCTGTGGAGATTCTCACCTCGATAACTGTGTTGTATTCCGTTAGCCTATACACTGCCTTACTCAGTTAACTACCTAATTTTCCAGCTTTAGTCTAGTAAATAAAGACGACTTTCAGAACGAGAATATAGTAACTGACGTTTTAAGACTATTGTTGATATAGGATTGGTGCAACGGTTAAGGGTAACTACTGATAGAGATGTCCCTTTAATTAACTCTATGTAAAAACCTTTAATGGTGCTCCAAAATGAAGTACTAAACATTAGATCAATTCATTATTCCAGTAATTAGTCAATAAATGATCTTGAATATCCATAGCCAAAGTCACAACAACAACAAAAAACACACATAGCTAACAAGATAGCTACTTTAATAGCTACTGTTCAGTATACACCATAGCAAAACATTTAAAAAACTTTCTGAAACGGAAAACAAAAATGTATATTTCTTATTGGACAAGTCCGGGTAGTCCCTCCTTGTTTCAGTCCTGATTACTTCTGTTTGGTGCCTAATGAACACGACCCTGGTCCACTAAGAAGGGACCGAAAATACAGCATTTTGGACCCAGGAGCATCTTACCTGGATTCATTCCGTCCCTGCTTTTCTACAGGCCGGAGCTTCTTCTTGATGATTGGCAGTTTAGTTGTGTCAATCACTTTGGTCTCCCCACTACTATAGGTGAACTCCAGGGTTCCGTTCCACTCCCCCTGGGCCTTGCACACAATAGTGTTGGTCGGATTGTGTTTGACCTCTGCAGTCACCCTGAGAGGAACATAGCAGCTATGTTCAGAAGATTAACTTTGTGGCAGCCCATCACTGCTCAACATTACTCGTATGATATATTGTGCTGCCATAGCAATATTGAATTACAGTGAGGTCAAAAAGTATTTGGACAGTGGAATATTTTTTGTGTTATTTATTTAAATAAGAATAGAATGTTTGATATTTATGTAACTTTCTCACTCGTCATGATTCACAATTCATTCATGATTATCCGTAATCATGGCCGCATCCACATTAACGTAGAAGTGATTAGAAACACATGATATTCTTATTTACAATAAAAGTGGCTCCAGAATTATACAATCCTTTAATCGCCGCTCAGAATCATCTGAAAGACAACCAAAACAAACTGCAAATGCATCCAACAAGTTTGTAGTCAGAAGCTTGATGTGGTCACTGCATGCTAGGAATATTGGACCAAATACTTGAATTTGTACAATTACTTTAAGTACCCTAAAATATGTACAAAAAGTGTTGTAATATATTCATGGTTTAACCCTAAAAGCAACAAAAGGAAATTGGAACTGATGGCAAAATGACACTTTCTGTTAAACAACACCACTTTTTAGTTTATTAACCTTTCGTACCGCAAGTAAATGGTTGAATTGAATTCCCCAAAATAAGCACATCATTTAACACTTTCACACATGTCGTCAAGTCTGATGTTTAAAAATCGACGTTTTAGTACGCGTTTCATGTTCTGAACAGTTATTTTGATACATTTCATCCATAGCAACTTGTCATGAACGTGCCTTTGTTATCCATTCAAAGCGTTGTGTTCCTGTGATACTCAGAGGTTGAGAAATTGGCGATTGAGCTAATGACCTAAAACAGCCACCGATATATTAGCGATATGGGCACTGGTGCTATCAGGCTTTTAGCTCTAACTTTGGGACGCTATTGGATATTAACTCAGATCCAAATGCATCTGAAAGATGACTCAACTTGGTATAGAGACATCGACTGGAATCTAAATATGTATTTACATTCAGTTTTTTTAATGCTAGTGGGTGCCACGTCCAAATCGTCCATTTCCCAAATCTGGGGTGGCTCAATAACTATATATTTTCAAGGTACATACATCTACCTATATTCCAAATGTGGTGCTTTATCACAAACTTAAAATTTTTATATTGAGTCCATATTTTCAGGAACCATGACTATACAAAAGAGAGATTATTTTTAATTACCGTTGTTGTCATGTTCTGTTGCATAATTCAACAGAACCGTCAAAAGTTATTTTGTTTTTCCCGTTTTACACAGATATCATCCTTAAATGGTGTTTTTATGTCGGTAACTAGTTGCTTGACAAACAAATGTCAAAAATGAGCATTCAAATAATCTCTCACACACACACACACACACACACACACACACACACACACACACACACACACACACACACACACACACACACACACACACACACAAACAGAGACCCACCTGTGTACCTTCCCTCCATAGAAAGGCTTGGTGTGGAATGTGACTGTGGCCGAGTAGCCGCTCTTGGCACAGTTGATGGTGACTTTGCCACCCAGCTCCACCCATGGCACGGTGAGGATGGAGCGGGCGTAGGCACAGGGCAGCGTGAAGACATACTCCTCGTCATGCTCCAGGAGGCACAAGGTCCCTGGGGAGCAGAGAGGGAAAGATCAAAGGGTCAGGTCAGATTAAAGGTCAGCATCTTACTGGTGCTGGTCTGGTCCCAGGCTGTTCATGGTTGGTTAAGACAATGAGCGACAACTGACCAGGAGTTGATAGGACAGCTCAAACAGATTGTTTATTTCTCAAAAGCTCCATTTGGATCTTAACCCAGAAACGTCCCTTGCACCGTGTTGCTCCTCGTCTATAACGTACAATAAGATGTTGGAGTCAGTAATTCAATCAAACGATTTAGCTTGGTATGTGGCGCTTACTGATTCTCCTTTAAATTGGTTACGTTCCTAATAGCCCGTCACTAATTCAGATGAACCTTTAACAAAAACGTACATGCCGTAGAATACTGCAGAAGCTTTTGCAGAGACCACTAGGGAAATAAATGGCAACATCCTCTGCAAAATACAGTATTTCCATACCATAAATATATACATTCTCAGCCTCATTAACACCATCAATGGTGTGCATCCTTAGCCAGGGTTTTTTCCCCCTGTTACTCAGGAAGAACAGAGGAAACCCACTGTGCACGACTCCACATCGCCTCATGCATTGATTTCTCTCCCTTTGTGATATTCACAGTACCATCTTTTGGGATACGTGGACTGGATTCCCCATACGGGAGGGACGTTAAAGTTAATGCACAACGTCTCTTCACCTACGTCACCATACACAGCCTATTGGGTCATAAGGTCATAGGACATATAGTACAAATGAGCAATCCCACCAGCCCCTGCTCTGTGGGTTGCCCATCTATCGCTTTCATGTCTTACTCATCAAACCAATTAATCTTCCACTGCAAAACACCTATGGGGGTTATCACTTACCCCAAGAGCAAACCATAGGAACGCATAGAACATGGCATAAGCATCTATTCAATGCTATCGCCATCTACTGTTGGCTATTAGCGTTCGTATAAGCAGCGCAATCTCCCTGAATGAAATCGGGTTGAGTTTGCAACCCTAATTACCACAGAACACCTGATTGAATGAATGTCATGCCCGTGACGTACATGTATTATTTCTACCTACTATAATCGAGTCAGTAGAGAAATCATGTGGAAGTTCATCACATGACTGGCTGGCATATACTCTTTTGGCTATATTACAAGTGGGGAAAATGTATTTCGCAATCGATCCTTCTCCTCGACCCTCTGGTCTTACCCTGTCCACCTCTTCATACTGTGTATGCAATGTACTGTATGTCCAATGTCACTGAATTAATACTGTCTTTGGTTGAGAGCATAAAGGCACAAAAATCGAGCATTTACAAACCCCACATTGACCCACCGTGCTGTCCATGACAACCCACAGCCACCGCAAATCCCAGCAGGACAAGATTGTATCTGATACATGCTTTCTGTACTCTCTTCTCCACCAGATATCATCTTACTCAGCACCAATCAATGCAGCACTAAATATATCGGCCGCTCAAAAAAGTATTATCTTTTCATTAGAGGCGCATTACTCATCAAGATTCCAAACCACACAGGCCTCTAAATGTGAGAGGGTCACAGTTGTGCTTCGAAAGCAATCCCACAGTGAACGCACAAATCCTCTGGTAGGATTCACCAGTTATTAAAAAGGTACGTCAGAGAATATTGTCTGGTCGTGGTCAATCAGTATAACACACAGAACCGTCAAAAGTTTGGACACACCTACTCATTCCAGGGTTATTCTTATTTTTTTTCAAATTCTACATTTCAGAATAATAGTGAAGACATCAAGACTATGAAATAACACATTTGGAATCATGTAGTAACGATTAACTAACATATTCCTCTCAATTTTAAATGTTTCGCTTGACTCGTTATGACGTTATAACTACTTACATTTGCTTCCACCGTAATGTTTTGTCAGCCATCTTTGCTGAAGAAAGGCACCAGGGACGGATGGCTCTGCGTCAAATTCGTCATTGGAACCACTCGTTATGATTGGTCATATAAAAACCTTGGGACCCAAATGCATAATGAGTGCTCTAACTCCCCCTTGTGGTGGTCTGGAGCAATGAAGCCGTGACGCTGGGTCCCTCTATGTCCAACAGTGTAAGCTCGCAGCTTTTAAAAGGAGGAACCACTGTATATACAGATTTAGTCAATTCGATTCAAGGGCTTCCTGTATCCCATCAGTGTGACTCATTCAGAAAAGCCTACATTGTGACGTCATGACGACAGATATTGTATTGATTGTCATCAGAGAACTCTCATATCCTTCTGTTGTGCAAGAGGACTATGCATATATAATATTGATAACGGCATCTATTACAAATGATTGTAACTAACAATTGTCTTACATGTAACTGACATGTCTCATATGTAACTAACATGTGCTGCTTTTTATTGGCAAAAATCATAATAAAGTAGGGAAGTAGGTACAGAGCTATGCTGTGTGAGGGCTACTCTGACCCCCCGACCTGTCCTTCTGTTGCTGGCTAGGAGGGGGGCTAGAGTTCAAACAGTGCTTCCAAACGTCCTAGTCCTAGTACCACAACAGCATGAACAGCAATCAGACAGAGACCGGAGGGAACTCTAAAGAACCTGTCTACAGCAGGGCTAGGATAGGTATGAGAGTAAAACTAAAACTGGCCGCTGTAGATGCCATTAGCAACGGTCATCAAATTTGTTAAATGGTTTTAAAAACAAATCTAACAAATGCAACAGTTGGATAATGGATGAAGTGACTCCAACCTTTTAGAATTTAAAACCTCCATCAGATATTGACTGAATTACAGCACATCAAACATTTTCCTGGCATGGACAAATAACGAACGAAGTTCGGGAATTCAGGTAATCAATTTATTGTAAAATGTCAAAACGTTTTTTTAGAATGCACTCAAATATACATTTTCTAATAGTATCAAGGTTTAAAAATATATATTTTGTGTAAAAATAAAGAAAATTATAAGTGCCTAATTAAAATAAATACATTGGGAGTATTTGCATATATGAAACATTAACATAAAGGGGTGGAACAGAACTGCAACCACCAAAAACTTGCTCTGCCTAGGCACCTCAAACTCATCTCTGGACTTCAAAGCCTGTTCCGCTCCGTTTTTTCATGGTTGCCCTCTATTCAGGGACTGATTTAGACCTGGGACACCAGATTGGTGCAATTAATTATCAGGTAGAACAGAAAAACAGCAGGCTCCGGACCTTGTCGGGTAAGAGTTGAATACCCCTGGCCTACCTGCACTCACCTGCGCTGTCTAGACTGCCTCATTAATTACTGTTGTTGTCATGTTCTGTTGCATAATTCAACAAGTGTGTGACAGCAGCCTTCGCTTTGGCTCCCCCTCCTGTCCAGCTCAGGCATTAGCTGATGCCGAACCTACTCCTGGCAAACGCCCTTCACTCATCAACCCCGGACTTGTCTCATCATCATTACACACACCTGGTTCCAATCCCCACTCTATCACTGTATATATAGTCCCTCTGCCATTTGTCGGGCATTGCAAATAGTACTTGTTTTCCTGAGAGGAATGTCGCTTACTATTTCCTGAGTACTTTATATTTTGCACTTTGGGTTCGCTCTGTGCCTTTTTGTTTATGAAGATATATTTTGAGCACAACAGTGCTTGGGTTTCGTCACGTTTTGATCTATGGTGCTTAAATAAATTCAGTAGTTCTATAGCTGCGACTGTCTCTTGCCTACTCCGCTCTACACCAGTGACAGTGTGCCAATAGCAGGATAACCTCGATTTATAAAAATAAAAAAAATAAAATAAAAAAACAGGATTGGCTCTAGATCACACCTCTCTATACATACTTTACACTGTTTGCGAAATCAGAAATAATATCACTATAATCAGAGTGTTCATTTTCAGGAGTTTTAATTTCAGTGCATCGAATTTGTAAACATTTAAAATGTATTAAAATGATTACTTTTTTTCAATTCCACAACACCCATCAAAATAAAGCTGTCTGTCTTCTCTTTGATGTGTTGAGACGATGCGTTAAATGACCCTGGGCATCTTTCTTTTGGTGTTTTTCAGAGTCAGTAGAAAGGCCTCTAGTGTCCTACGTTTTCATAACTGTGACATTAATTGCCTACTGCCTGTAAGCTGTTAGTGTCTTAATGACCGTTCCACAGGTGCATGTTCATTAATTGTTTAAGTTTCAGTGAACAAGCATGGGAAACAGTGTTTAAACCCTTTACAATCAAGATCTGTGAAGTTATTTGGATTTTTTCGAAAGACAGGGTTCTGAAAAAGGGACGTTTCTTTTTTAGCTGAGTTAATAACTTGAACTCAAACATGTATGTACTTATGGTGTCAGCGTTTAACTTCTTATGGTTGGGGGGCAGTATAGCTTGGATGAATAAGGTGCCCAGAGTAAACTGCCTGCTACTCAGGCCCAGAAGCTAAGATATGCATATTATTAGTGGATTTGGATAGAAAACACTCTGAAGTTTCTAAAACTGTTTGAATGATGTCTGTGAGTATAACAGAACTCATATGGCAGGCAAAAACCTGAGAAAAAAATCCAACCAGGAAGTGGGAAATCTGAGGTTTGTAGGTTTTCAAGTCTTTGCCTATCCAATATACAGTGTAAAATTTGGTCCTAAGGCTTCCACTAGATGTCAACAGTTTCTAGAACCTTGTTTTAGGCTTCTACTGTGAAGGGTGAGCGAATAACAGCTGTTTGACTAAGAGGTCTGGCAGAATGCCATGAGCTAAGTCATGCGCGCGGCCGTAAGAGCGAGCTCTGTTCCTTTTCATTTCTAAAGACAAAGGAATTGTCCGGTTGAAACATTATTGAAGATTTATGTTAAAAACATCCTAAAGATTGATTCTATATATCGTTTGACATGTTTCTACGAACTGTAATATAACTTTTTTGACTTTTCGTCTGGACTAACTAAACACACGAACAAAAGGAGGTATTTGGACATAAATTATGGACTTTATCGAACAAAACAAACATTTATTGTGGAACTGGGATTCCTGGGAGTGCATTCCGATGAAGATCATCAAAGGTAAGTGAATATTTATAATGCTATTTCTGACTTCTGTTGACTCCACAACATGGCGGGTATCTGTATGACTTGTTTTGGTCCCTGAGCGCTGTACTCAGATTATTGCATGGTGTGCTTTTTACGTAAAGCTTTTTTTTTAAATCTGACACAGCGGTTGCATTAAGGAGAAGTATATCTTTAATTCCATGTATAACACTTGTATTTTCACCAACATTTATGATGAGTATTTCTGGAAATTGATGTGGCTCTCTGCAAAATCACCGGATGTTTTGGAAGCAAAATATTACTGAACGTAATGCGCCAATGTAAACTGAGATTTTTGGATATAAATATTAACTTTATCGAACAAAACATACATGTATTGTGTAACATGTAGTCCTATGAGTGTCATCTGATGAAAATCAAAGGTTAGTGATTAATTTTATCTCTATTTCTGCTTTTTGTGACTCCTCTCTTTGGCTGGAAAAATGGCTGTGTTTTTCTGTGACTAGGCACTGACCTAACATAACGGCGAAAGCATGGTATGCTTTCGCGTAAAGCCTTTTTGAAATCGGACACTGTGGTGGGATTAACTGAGCCTCAACAAACCCAAAGCACATCAATTCACTCACCTTCCCCTATCATGGACACACCAATGGACATGCCCATGAACTTGCTTCTTGTCCACACATGGGTGTTGACACACATCCTCCTCTCTGGGCACTCGCAGTAGAACCCTGAGACGGGCGGGTGGTGGGACACCTGCTCAGCCACGAAGCGAACCCGGTAACACTCAGTCCCCGATGGATCGTCCTGTTGTTGGGTGTTGTTGGGGCCCCTGGAGGCTGGTTCCCTGGGGCCCTGAGACCTGAGGGGCCTCCCTCTGTCCCGAGGAACCTCCCAGGAACAGTGGAATGTCTCGCCCAGCGCCGGGTTGTAGGGCTTCTTGGCCACAGCTCCTTTGCGTCCCTCATGGAAGGCGGTAAGGTAGTACTCAACGAAGCGTACAATGCGGTCCTCCGCCGTGGCTCCAGCCGTGATGGACAGGAACATGTCCGGGTGGGCCATGAAGTTAGCGTACATCTCCAGCAGGGAGCGCTTCTCCAGGATGAATGTGGGTAGCACCACCTGGTAAACAAGGCGTGAGGCGACCGTTAAACTTGAGGGAGACACTTCACTAGATTGCTGGTAGGGAACAGTAATAAAGAGGAGTACTAGTCGTAACTTAAACTAAAAGCTTTGTTAGTGTCATTCCATAGCTGTTTGATGCTATTGATGATTATATTCAACTGAGCAGGCTAGTGAAATGGACATACCAGTACATAACAAGACATTCCTATTCAGTGAACCAGTAAACATTGCATTGGCCATAGCAGCTCTAACATTCCAAGGGGAAACTACAGTGCCTTGCAAAAGTATTCATCCCCCTTGGCATTTTTCCTATTTTGTTGCATTACATCCTGTAATTTAAATAGATTTTTATTTGGATTTCATGTAATGGACATACACAAAATAGTCAAAATTGGTGAAGTGAAATGAAAAAATGACTTTGATAAATTTTTTAAATGACTTAAAAAATATTAATGAAACATTTTAAAATATTTAAAAAATACGAAAAGTGGTGCTTGCATAAGTATTCACCCCCTTTGCTATGAAGCCCCTAAATAATATCTGGTGCAACAAATTACCTTCAGAAGTCACATAATTAGTTCAATAAAGTCCACCTGTGTGCAATCTAAGTGTCACCTGATCTATCACATGATCACAGTATATATACACCTGTTCTGAAAGGCCCCAAAGACAGCAACAAGCAACGGGCACCACCAAGCAAGCAGCACCATGAAGACCAATGAGCTCTCTCCAAACAGGTCAGGGACAAAGTTGTGGAGAAGTACAGATCAGGGTGGGGTTATAAAAAAATATACAAAACTTTGAACAAACCACCCAGAGCTCCAATAAATCCATTAATACAAATATTGAAATAATATGGCACCACAACAAAACTGCCAAGAGAGGGCCGCCCACCAAAACTCACGGATCAGGCAAGGAGGGCATTAATCAGAGGCAACAAAGAGGCCAAAGATGACCCTGAAGGAGCTGCAAAGATCCACAGCGGAGATTGGGGTATCTGTCCATAGGACCACTTTAAGCTGTGCACTCCTAAGAGCTGGGCTTTACGGAAGAATGGCCAGAAAAAAAGCCATTGTTTAAATTAAAGAAAGAAATAAGCAAACATGTTTGGTGTTCGCGAAAAGACATGTGGGAGACTCCCCAAACATAATTGAGTGCAAACCCAACACCTCTTATCACCCCGAGAATACCATCCTGGTGGTGCCGCCACCATGATGGTGGCGGCACCATCATGCTGTGGGGATGTTTTTCATCGGCAGGGACTGAGAAACTGGTCAGAATTGAAGGAATGATGGATGGTGCTAAATACAGGGAAATTCTTGAGGGAAACCTGTTTCAGTCTTCCAGAGATTTGAGACTGGTACGGAGGTTCACCTTCCAGCAGGACAATGACCCTAAGCATACTGCTAAAGCAACTCTTGAGTAGTTTAAGGGGAAACATTTAAATGTCTTGGAATGGCCTAGTCAAAGCCCAGACCTCAATCCAATTGAGAATCTGTGGTATGACTTAAAGATTGCTGTACACCAGCGGAACCCATCCAACTTGAAGGAGCTGGAGCAGTTTTGCCTTGAAGCATGGGAAAAAATCCCTGTGGCTAGATGTGCTAAGCTTATAGAGACATACCCCAAGAGACTTGCAGCTGTAATTGCTGCAAAAGGTGGCTTTACAAACTATTGACTTTGGGGGGGTGAATAGTTATGCACGCTCAAGTTTTCATTTTTTTTGTCTTGTTTCTTGTTTGTTTCACCACAAAAAATATTTAGCATCTTCAAAGTGGTAGGCATGTTGTGTAAATCAAATGATGCAAACCACCCAAAAATCTATTTTAATTCCTGGTTGTAAGGCAACAAAATAGGAAAAATGCCAAGGGGGGGGGGGGGGGGGGGGTGAATAATTTCGCAAGCCACTGTACGAAGAGAGCAGAGAGAGTTGGCTGTGTTCAAAATAAATCCTGACATTCCTACATAATCTCCTCAGTGAACCAGTAAGTGTTTGTGTTTGGCCATACCAGCTCTAACATTCCAAGGAAAAGACATGAAGAGAGCGTCAGCCGTCTTACCCGGGTGAGGTCCATGCCTAGTTTGAGCTGGGAGAGGAGGTGCAGGATGATGCTCCGCTGGTCGTCCAACACGCCCAGGTCCTCTTCCTCATTGTCCTCCATGTCAGTCACCTCCTCACTGGGGCTGACGGCCTCCAACCCTGCTGGGTGCTGCTGAAACAACAGAGCCAACAACAGAGACACAGTTAAGACTTAAAGTGATCTGACATACAGTACCAGTCAAAAGTTTGGACACGCCTACTCATTCAAGGGTTGTTCTTTATTTTGACTCTTTTCTACATTGTAGAATAATAATGAAGTCATCAAAACAACGAAATAACACATATGGAATCATGTAGGAACCAAAAAAGTGTTACGCAAATCAAAATGTATTTTATATTTGAGATTCTTCAATGTAGCCACCCTTTGCCTTGACGACAGCTTTGCAAACTCTTGGCATTCTCACAATCAACTGCATGAGGGAGTCACCTGCAATGCATTTCAATTAACAGGGGTGCATTGTTAAAAGTAAAATTGTGGAATTTCTTTCCTTCTTAATGCGTTAATTATTAATGCACTTAATTATGGTCAATTTAGACTTATAATAGTATCTAGTCATGATAAGGGGTGAAATAAGTATAGCCAGTTACAATTGTAATGGTTTAGCAGATTATTAAAAAAAGAAGACCAGTCTTTACGTGGCTCAAAGAAAAGGAATATAACATATACTGTTTACAGGAAACTCACTCTACATCCTTAGATGAAGCTGCGTGGTAAAAAGAATGGGGTGGTGAAATCATTTCCTGTCATGGACAAAAGAACCCTTTAAATACCAGGCAGGGAACACAACCAATTGAACCGTTCCATACATTCTTGTTCCATTTATCACTGACATATTCCGACCACATTCACACCTCTTTGCATTTCCTTCCCCCAGAATGATGGTTCAGCAACACGCAGGGGGGTTGTCAAGGTATACCTCAGAGAATTTCCCCTGAGAGTGCACTGCCTGATTCCTTGCAACAGCTTCGGGCCTCCAGCACGGACTCACAATGCCTTCGCGAGGCTTTTGATATGGTTGATATGGTGCAGTGAACGTGGACAGGGTTGTGTCCTCCATCTGTGTTCCGGCATTCAGCTGGAAGCAGATCCAATATAGGTTCAAGAAGAGCCCTAGTGCCTTTGATATCTCAAAAAGGCACAAAGCCTAATATATAATGTAAGAAAGTGCTCCAGAGTCTGTGGCCAACCAAAATGGTCGTCTTCTTCTCCTCCTTCCTTCTTTCCTTCTCCCTCCCCCTGTCTTTTTATTTGTTTTTCTAACAATGTACAGTATGCGTATGCATCTGACATGTGACAGTCTGCAATGAAAAGAAAATGTCACAAAAAATGCCACCGAATGTGGGACAGAATACAGTTCTCTGTAAATCACAGCCTGTAATGCACTTATACAAACAGAATGAACCATTAGTTGGTAAATGCATACGTGACTAACTCGGATATCGGGAGCTTATTCTACTTGTGTTAAGAATAGAGAACAGAGGTACTCCTAGAGCGACGTAATGGAGTGAGAAGAGAAAAAACAGAGGGAACAAAGAGAAAAATCACCAGGAGGAATCTGCCTTTCTGTCACCTGAATATTTCATTGCATGTATTTCATGTATATTTCATTCCAAGCCAAGCTTGTGCGCGCTCACGCACGCACAGTCCCAGGAGCTAGCATGCCCCAGAAGCAGAGGGATAATAATAGCTAGAAATAGAAAAAGAAGGAGGTAGGAGGTCTGTTGTGACTCCAACACACTAACTCATTAAAACGGCTCTTAATAATGAGCGGAAATTCCTTGAGAGGCCAACTCAGTTCTACCTCGATCCAATTGAGTTATGCGAGCAGGTCTCTACTCTCCTCAACACTGTAGACATTACATGTTGCTAACAAGGAACATACGCTGGGAGAAAAAAAATGTAGTCTCTGTTATTGTACAACAGAAACAACCAAAGCATTCAACTATATAGGAATACATCGTTGGCCGCCAATACCACTTGACTACCAAGTCACTAAATGTGTCTGCTTGTTTTCATGGAACTGGAGGTTTATACATATGATTAGGGTTGGCACAAAGTCTTTTGGGTTTCTGCCTTCGCTGTTACAGGGTCTGACAGTTGGTCAAGCTACAGAGGCAGTTAGAACGGACCGTGTTCTACGTCATCTTGTTCGAGGAGAACACAGAACAACACAGCTCAGCGAAAGCACTTCACGACACGGCTCATCAACTTCTATCCACAGCATTGATTTGATCAGTGCAACAACAACAAAAAAGAACTGCATTTTGCGGTCAAGTGGCAGAGTAGACACTCCATTGGTCGATATCACAGAGACGGACAAACCAATGTGTCAGGGTAAAGGCTCATGTCACAATCTATTTTAACAACGACCCTTAAAACAATGAAATACCATTTGAAAGAAACACACTGAGCGTCACTCTCCATTCCATAAAACATTAGAACAGCCTTCAAAGGGTGCCACAAAATGTGCAAAGCACAGAATTTGCTCCTCTTGCTGCAATCTCACTCCCTTTACCTCGAAACACATCTATCCCCCTCAGGCATACTAAATACACTCACACACACAGTCTAACAGTCTAACTTTAAACACCCTCACTTACGTTGCAGGGTTGAGAAGACACAGGCTTGCTCTCAGTACAGCTGGATCTCATCTCCAGTAATGCTGTTTGTGTATGTATGAAAGACGCACCGATCACAGACACACAGTACCACACCAGGTGTCCACAATGTCCTGGAACAGAGTTTCTACCCCCCGCTTCACTGTTGCAGAAAGGTACTACGAAGACAAAAATCTCCGGGAAACACAATTCTACCGTTAAAATGATATTCAGTTGAAGCTCCTTCAGCTTCTTCCCATGCCATTGTAGAGAGAGCCTTTATAGTTCTGAGAGGCTTGTTCTGCTGAGAGCACGTTGTGCAGAGGCAGAGTTGTCCGGCTGGAGAGAGACATGCGCTGTGTTGGTGGAGGTTGGTAAACACCCTATTCTAGTGCATGTCGAAGAGAGAGGAGTGAAAGTTAAGGCACTGTACAGCTGCATAGTCTCAGCCTCTCTCTCTCTCTCTTTCTCTCTCTCTGCAGCTCACTCCACTCTGAGGGGGAGAGACCCTGTGACGTGGCCCGTTCCCTCCATCCCCCTCATCCCTCGTGTTTCCCTTACGCTTCCCTCTTCTCCTCTCCCCCATACTTCTCCTCTCCTGGCTGTCACACGATGGTGTGGATCAGCCGGCTTAATTAAGCAGCAGTTTGGCAGCTCTGGAGACCCCATCAGCCCTGGTTCAGCAGGTGCTACTGTATGGTGGGCGGCTTTTAAACAACACTCTCCCTATCGCTCTTTTTCTCTCTCTCCCTTTCACACTCTTTCTTTTGCACTTTCACTCTTCTTTCTCTCTCATAAGCTTTAAAAAAAAATCTTTCTTCCCACAGTATGTCATTGAACACTGCAGGTCTTTTTCATTCATCCTTCCCCTCTCTCCTCATTCACCACACTCTGTTTTCTTATCACACGTTCCCTCTCCTTAACTAGCTCCCTCTTCTGTTACCCTTCCCATGCCCCCCCCCCCCCCCCCCCCCCTCTCTCTTTGCTCTCTCCCTCTCTCAAGGCGTCAGGGGAGTGTGTGGGCAGATGGCTGGGATAGGAGGGAAGTCTGGTCATGCTCTCACTTCAAAGGCAAACTCTTTCTTCCACTTGACTTGAGTAGACTAACCTTTAAGGTCCATTCAACATGCACCTTCATCCCTATCCTCTTTCCTCCTCATCCTCCACTTCTCCGCCAAATGTCATGACATCCCCCCTGTTCCTCTATCGCTGCTCCCCTCCCTCGCCCATTCCTTCCGCAAATACTGACCTTTTGATACAATGGAACTGTCTTCGTTTCACCTTCACCCTCTCAGCACACGACTAGCCCAGGCACTTTTCTCCCCTCTGTTCCCCCTTTTGTTTCACATGCTGAAAAAGTCACTAAGTTAGTTGTTAGATCTTTGGAAACACAGTGAGATGTCAACTTTGTTGCGGCAAATGACATTTTTTATTTTTTGTGTGCTCAGTCGGCCCGAAACGATGTCTTCATTAGTTCTGAGCCATCAAATAAATTTTTTTTGTCGTCTTCTGAATTGCTCGCTTAAACAGCTGCTTCAGTTTCTACGAATTCCAAACAAAGGAGCTTAAACACCCAGAACTTTTCTCCGATAACAACCTAGATCATAATGTCAACTCAGAGAGTAGAATCACCAGAGGCATTGTCAGAGAGCGGATCGGCCTCGGAGCCCTCAACAGACACACTCGCTCTGTTTGGATATTGACAGATAAAACAGACGCAGTGTGAATTCACACCCTGGCACGTCGATCAGCACAGGCGGAAAAGAGCTGCGCAGTCTGCCTCTCCAACACTGATGAATATCCACAGAGAGGACCTGGATCGGATGTGAGCTGCTCAAGGCCCGTATTTATGCTTATCTTGGATCAGGTCCCCCCCCCTTGTCCAAGTAATCTTATTCATTTTGATCTAAAAAAGCAAAGCTGGTCCTAGATCAGCGCTCCACCTCTGAGACGCTTTATAAATACAAACTATGTCACTCCTGAGCCTAAAACAAAGATACATGTTATTGGATGGGCTAAAACAATTGATGACTATAGCTTTAGCTGTCTATACTGTAAACTGTCTAATAAGCCATTATATATAAAGAGGCATTACAGGTCTTCCAATGGCGAGGTCATGAAGGGACGTGTGCTCTACTTGCTTACTTTCAAAAAAGAGATAGCATTATCATTTACACTTCTTTCCAAGCCTGTGTTGTTTGAGGTTGCAGCTTGGACCCGTGTGTCCTGACAGGGCTGCTGCCTGTGGAGACAGAGGAGAGTGCATCTTAGGATAGCAGGCATTGCTAGTGGAGAGTGGGGGGGTGAGCGGGGTAGTAGCAGCTGGGAAGGAAAGCCCCTTGGGAAGAAGAAGAGTGGAAAGCGTGTTGGTGTTTTTAGATGTTGTATTTGGCCTGGCACGGAATTGCAACAAAAACAGAGGCAAAAATCTAAGACAAAGAAAAGTACTATGAATGTCAAAAATAACCTGAGAAGGGAGCGCGGTTTCAACATGGCGACGTAAAGACGTGTTCCGTGGCCTCTCCACTAAGGGTCGATACTTTTATGTTTTAACATTTTATCTGTCAAAACGAGTACACACTTTGCACATCTCCTGGCTCTAGCAACATTTGGATGGCATTCCTTGAATACGCCTGGAACTGGGAAAACGAGATGAAACGTTTAAACAAGAAGACACGACGAAGACGAGCAACAAGATGGCGGATGCTAACGCTATGGAGATGCTATTCACTGTCCGCGCAGAAATAGCTACACTACGCTCTAGGGTTGAATGGCGGGAACCCGGTTACCGAGCTTGATCATTTCCCCAGGATAAATAACTGCGAGAAACCGGTAAATTCGAATAAGTTATTTATATGAACAGCATGGCGTGAAATGGAACTGTTAAATGATATTCAATGTCTAAATATGGCTTCCCTACAGCCTCCACATGATGAATCAACGCTCAGGGTGGGGACAGACATCCCATCTCAGTATGGAGCGCAGTTCACAATGCATATAAACATATCATCTGATCATGGTAACTTTTTTTCTCGTGACAGGTAGGCCTACGTTTGATGCAGCATAGCCTATGCTACGGTATTATAAAGACAATGCAAGTCTAATTTTACCCATCTCCATCTGGCTTTCGGGGTCACCTTGTTTTTTAATTGTAAAGATTTATTTTTTATTGCAGCTGCAGAGTTTAAGCTGTTTTATCACTCAAATATCGTTGCTTTAAATCAACTCCATTTAAATTGCATCCAAAATAAACTCTGTTTTAGATTGATATATAGCCCGATATACTGTATATAGATGTCCTTGCCTACCTCTTTCAGTTAATAAATGCAATGGAAGCAACAATAGAGAGAAAGACGAGGTTGGCTAATAACATTAGGGGAATTATTATGAAAGGTATATATTCATCCTCCTACTAATGATCTTTTCCCGGTATTTTACAAATGTTCCATCCCGAGAATAAATAACTTTTCTCCCGGGTAACCAGTATTTCCTGCCAAAACCAGAAGTGTCATTCAAAAGCATTATAGTGCATATAAATATAAATTATACCTCCCGGGTGGCGCAGTGGTCTAGGGCACTGCATCGCAGTGCTAGCTGCGCCACCAGAGTCTCTGGGTTCGCGCCTAGGCTGGGCTGGGTTCGCGCCCAGGCTCTGTCGCAGCCGGCCTCAACCGGGAGGTCCGTGGGGCGACGCACAATTGGCATAGCGTCGTCCGGGTTAGGGAGGGTTTGGCCGGTAGGGATATCCTTGTCTCAGTATGTAAAATGTAATAAAATGTATGCACTCTACTGTAAGTCGCTCTGGTTAAGAGCGTCTGCTAAATGACTAAAATGTAAAATGTAAATATGTCTGGATTTGATTCGAGCTTTGATCAGCATGAACATTCAAACCTGATGCTATCTGAACCTGATGAGCCATATATTAAATACATTTTATGAGCCCTACATTAACGACATTTAATGAGCCCAAGCCCAAAAAAGCCCAAATGATTGTGACGTTATCCAATACATATATGATAGGCTACTGCACATTAAACATGACAGGAAAACACAAAAGCCCATAGATGTAGCTAGCTACAGTGCATTCGGAAAGTATTCAGACCCCTTGACTTTTTCAAACATTTTGTTACGTTACAGCCTTATTCTAAAATTGACTAAATAAATTTTAAAAATCCTCTTCAATCTACAAACAATACCCCATAATGACAAATGGAAAACAGGTTTTTCAAAATCCTTGGGGAAAAAAATTGAATGAAAAACTGAACATATTTACATAAGTATTCAGACCTTTTGCGATGAGACTCAAAATTGAGCTCAGGTGCATCCTGTTTCCATTGATCATTCTTGAGATGATTCCACAACTTGATTGGAATCCACCTGTAATGTAATTGATTGGACATGATTTGGAAATGGACACACCTGTCTATATAACGTCCCATAGTTGATAGTGCATGTCAGAGCAAAAATCAAGCCATGAGGTTGAAGAAATTGTCCATAGAACTTCAAGACAGGATTGTGTCGAGGCACAGATCTGAGGAAGGGTACCAAAACATTTCTGCAGCATTGAAGGTCCCCAGGAACACAGTGGCCTCCATCATTCTTAAATGGAAGAAGTTTGGAACCACCAAGACTCTTCCTTGAGCTGGCCACCCAGCCAAATTGTGCAATCGGAGGAGAAGGTCCTTGGTCAGGGAGGTGACCAAGAACCCGATGGTCACTCTGACAGAGCTCCAGAGTTCCGCTGTGGAAATGGAGCACTCTGGAGCCCTCTCTGCAGCACTCCACCAATCAGGTCTTTATGGTAGAGTAGTAGCCCCTCCTCAGTAAAAGGCACATGACAGCCCGATTGGTGTTTGCCAAAAGGCATCTAAAGACTCTCAGACCATGAGAAACAAGATTCTCTGTACTGATGAAACCAAGATTGAACTCATTGGTCTGAATGCCAAGCGTCACGTCTTGAGGAAACCTGGCACCATCCCTATGGTGAAGCATGGTGGTGGCAGCATCATGCTGTGGGGATGTTTTTCAGCAGCAGGGACTGGGAGACTAGTCAGGATCGAGGGAAAGATGAACGGAGCAAAATACAGAGAGATCTTTGATGAAAACCTGCTCCAGAGCGCTCATGACCTCAGACTGGGGTAAAGTTTCACCGTCCAACAGGACAACGACCCTAAGCACACAGCCTAGACTACGCAGGAGTGGCTTAGGGACAAGTCTTTGAATGTTCTTTTTTTTTTAAATAGGTGTTTGCTCTGTCATTATGGGGTGTGTAGATTGGTGAGGGGGAAAAAAACATTTTACACAATTTTAGAGTAAGGCTGTAACATAACAAAATGTGAAAAAAGTCAAGGGGACTGAATACTTTCCGAATGCACCGCATATACTCGAGTAAATAAATTAAACTAGCTCCAGTAGGCTAATCTTTTTGAGTGTGAACTGTATTACTGTACTGTATTATAATGTATTATATGGACTGGAATTACACACATGGTTCAAACCATGATAAAGCAGAAGAGAACATGCGATTCTGGTGCAGCACATACGGCCTACAAAGTTACAAGTATAGGCAGGCAAATTTGATTTTGACGCATACTGTATATACCTTTCATAATATTTCCCCTAGTTATTAACCTACCTCTTTTTTCTCTCTCTATTTACATTTACATTTAAGTCATTTAGCAGACGCTCTTATCCAGAGCGACTTACAAATTGGATCTCTCTATGGTTGTTTTGTTCCTTGCTTTCAACAGTTAAATGAAATAACTTTCGTTGTCCTTATCTTCATCATTATAATGACATCCTTGAATAATATAGGACTATAAGTAAATGCTTATGGGTTATGGGTCTGAATAAATAGCTGTTATAGCCTACCACCATCACATGTTCGCTCTTCTATCAAACTACCTGTGAGTTCTATTGGCTGCTGTATTTAACATTCAGAAAAAGCTTGCATCCCTAGTCTATTGCATCCCTAGTCTATTGGTATAAGAAATGCACAAAAAAAAGGATGTCCAGCAAGCTATTCTAGTCTAGCTTCTCCTGCGTGGGACTCCAAGAGCTAAGGAGCGTTTTTTAATGAGAGGCCAGCAGAGCACAGGTGCTTGCGTATTGCACAAGAGACAGAGGCTAAAAGTTTATTGTGCATAATCCATTAATAAATTAGTTAAATATAACGCTAATACTGCATTGCATTTATTACCTGAAATAGGTAGGCTAGGTCATCTATATACAGTATAGGGCTATATATCAATCTGGAACAGGATTATCTATTTTGGATACAATTTGAATGGAGTTGATGGAGAGTGAGAAAGACTGCTCTGCGTGCACTGATTTAAAGCAGGCTGTTTTAAAACTTCTTAGGGCTAGGCCCCTTTTTTCTCCATTTCCGCCTGAATGACGTGCCCAAAGTAAAATGCCTGTAGCTCAGGCCCTGAAGCCAGGATATGCATATAATTGGTACCATTGGAAAGAAGACACTTTGCAGTTTGTTGAAATGTTAAAATAATGTAGGAAAATATAATACAATAGATATGGTAGGAGAAAATCCAAAGAAAAACAAACCTGAATTTGTTTTTGAGAGAGACCATCTTCTTAGAAATGCATGAGAAAGCTCATATTGTAAAATAGCTCCCTGGCTTCCTATGGCTTTCACATGGTTTCAGCAGTCTATGTTCAAGGTTTCAGGCTTGTAACTTCAAAATAATAAGAAATAACAGTTTTAGTAGAAGGACGCAGTCTTGGAAATCCGTGTTTGCGCGCGCCATGAAGAAATGACGCACCTGCTAAAATCGGTTTCCTATTGAACATACTTTATTATATTATAAATATTATAGTTTGATTACATTTTAGGGTATCTAAGGAGTAAATAAAAACATATTTTGACTTGTTGAAACTAAGTTTAGGGGTAGATTTTCAGATTCCTTTCTCTACAAGTTGAACGAGTGGATTACTCAAATCGATGGCGCCAACTAAACAGACTTTTTGAGATATAAAGAAGGATTTTATCTAACAAAACGACACTACATGTTATAGCTGGGACCCTTTGGATGACAAATCAGAGGAAGATTTTCAAAAAGTAAGTTAATATTTAATCTTTATATGTGAATGTATGAAACCTGTGCCGGTGGAAAAATATTTTCATGTGGGGCGCCGTCCTCAAACAATCACATGGCATGTTTTCGCTGTAATAGCTTCTGTAAATCGGACAGTGCAGTTAGATTAACAAGAATTTAAGCTTTCAGCCGATATAGGACGCTTATATGTACCAAAATGTTTAAAATCCATAATATTTATTACAATTTATTTGAATTATGCACCCTCCAGTTTCACCGGAAGTTGTCCCGCTAGCAGGACCCCGGTCCTTAACTCTGCAACTGCAATAAAAAAAATAAAACAATCGTTACAATTAAAAAAACAAGGTGACCCCACACTAAGAAACCTAAAACCAAATTGACCAAACTAATTAAGCCTAAGGATTTAGGAGGGGTCTCTGCCAAATCTACAACTATATTACTGGTCTGCTCAAATCAAGCACATGATTAGTTGGTTCCTACACAGGCTCAACTCACTTTGGGTTGGGATGGAATCAATAGCATGCCACCCAAGACCAATAGCTTCCTTACCATTTATTAATAGCTTTGATAAGATCCAGGCCTTATCTGACAATTTTACAGTACATTATACACTCTTAGCTTGGAAAGATGCAAGGAGATACTTGCAGATTCCAGACCATATACAGTATCACTCTGGTCACCGATGTCCCTTAATCCTGACTTCCCCCCCACACATAAGTAGTATTGGACTTTTTGACTGGAAGATAAAGAGTATTGTTGACCTTACGCCTTTATTTACTCAGGACACTCTTAAATTGTTCCAACAGATAAAAACTGATTTTGACTTACCTACTGTAACAAATATTTTTTTAAGTACCTACAATTTAGACACTTCATAGAGGGTCAGAAGAAAGTGGATAAACTACGTTTTCAAATGACTGAAGTTGAAAAACGATTTACGAATCTTACTGTTCGGAGAGGTTTAATCTCCCAATTTGATATTCCATTTTATTGAACAGAAGTGGTCACCCTATGACGCATTGAGACATGTTTGGGAGAGAGACATTGGACATGCGTTCGGTGAGGAAGACTGGATTTCTATCTGCGAAAGGGTCTACCCCAAATGCACCTCCATGAGCATACAAGAACTACATTTGACCTGTCCCCCACATAATGTTTTCTGATGCATCACTGTAGCAGAATCCACTCTTGTTGGAATTATATTCATTTACACATCCAGAAGATCTTGGGTAGACAATTTGCTCTCTGCCTGAATTTATATTTCCTCTACTTTGATTGTAACGTTGTGTTTGACCCTGACTCTGATAAGTTGTTAACTTGTCCAAAAAATGTATATTGTTATTGTGGTCCACACCGCAAGTACCATCTGCTATTCTACCCTTAGAAAAACGTACCTTTGATTTACACCAGAAATCTGATCAATTTAGGAAAATCTGATCTCCATTGTGGTCCTATGTAAATAACCTCCCATAAATGCCCCATATTATAATTGTCACGTTTTATTTTATGACCGACATCTTGTATAATGTTTTACTTATTCCCTTTTATTGCACCTAGTCTGTGTGGTGCACTTTGTTTGGTCGTCTATGTAAACCCTGTTAAGATAAAATACAACTCTAATAAAAAGATCATTACAAAAGAAAATCACCTAAGAAAACCATCCAGACAGAGAGTGAATGTACGCACTCAACGCACACATCTCTCTCTTCATCCATCTAGCTCCATCTTCTCTCCAAAATTATAGTACCCCCGCAGATCTTCCATCCTCACTGGTCCGCCTCACAACCACAGAAAATATACGTTCTGTTCTACAGTATATGTATTACACTAACCATTTTTAAGCTGCATTATTGGTCAGCGTGCCAGGCCAAATACAACATCTAAAAACACCCACTCGCTTTCCACTCTTCTTCTTCCCAAGGGGCTTTCCTTCCCAGCTGCTACTACCCCGCTCACCCCCCACTCTCCACTAGCAATGCCTGCTATCCTAAGATGCACTCTCCTCTCAGTCTCCACTCTCCACAGGCAGCAGTCCTGTCAGGACCACGGGTCCAAGCTGCAACCTCAAACAGCACAGGCTGCTACCCAACCAAAACAGACCGAGTGCCAACGTGCATACAGAACAGAGCAAAAACAAATGGACAGGGACATGTTACTTGCAAAATGTATGTATTTAAAACCTAGGCCATATAAATCTAACAGATCCAACGCCAAGACTAGAATGAGATCCACAATGATTACGGATGCATTGACTGCATCAAAGCCCATATCAATTGGGCTAGCTAGTATCAGACCTCCCAAATATGCTCCCGAGGCAAGTGGAGCTGGGAGCAAGGCCTAGCTTCTTCATTTATAAATAATCATGAGGAGTTTCATCAGGGAGGCATTTCATGAGGGGACCTTTTCTCATACACACACTTGTTTGACTAACCATACGTGTGCGCGCACACACACAGACAGAGAGAGAGAGAGAGACAGAGAGAGAACTCAAAGACATTACACTGGAGAATACCATTTTCTTACAGTGCATCATTCGTTTCTCCCAATGGCACAATTCAAATGAATGCGGCCAAAAGTTTGGGATAATGATTTTAGACTAGATTTTCTCATCAATATGATTCTTTGTCTTATCCTTATGTGCTGCTCTGTGGTTCTCATTGGAATCACACAACTCATCATGACAAGTACGATGCCAGAGTTCAGGGACCTGTACAGGTCATGGCAGCTGAACTGACAACGAGTCAATTATTTCAATTTCTCCCACACTATGTTCTGTCTCAGACAAGCCAACATTTATGTAAAGTTATAGTTTCACATTTGGACATTTCCAAAGTCCTAGTTGCTCTGACGTAAAAACCTGAATAAAGCCACACAAGAAAGATGAATTAATACACAACGATAGCATTTTACATCACACACTCGTACAAGCACCCCGTATTCGAACAACAACTCATAGCTGGAGGATTAGCGTAGAAACATCACACCCTCGACCCCTTTGAAAACACAGGGCTGTCAAAACACAATGCAGAACCAAACCTCTAATTACTTTCTCTCAGAAGACACGGACAAAAACAGACAGAAAACCTCAAATCAGAGTCAAGACAAAGTTGGTTGTGAGCCCTCTGAAGTCTCAGAGCCGTCTCAGCCAAAGTAATGAGCATTCTAAGGGAGATGGCGCCGGAGCTTTGAAGTGAGACTGAAGTGAGACAACTTTGAGGAAGTGTTTCTAATTGTCAGGTGTCCGATTAGGTCTCAGTGACGAGGAGCATTGAGCGACTTTAATAAGGAGTGTAGATAAGGTACTCAGGATGAGTCACATGTGGATCCCTCTACCCGCCCACTTGTCTGAAAGACGATAGAGGGAAGAGGCTGTGACGTGTCGTGCTGTTTTCTGACAGGGATCTTGCTTTTTTTTTTTTCGAAATTTAAACTGATTAAGGCTCTTTTTTTAAACTCCCATAACGACGGTATATACTGTATTACCATGACGACGACACAGTGAATGTTGTTTAAGGTATGACATCTCACGTTTGTACTTGGCAGTAACCATTCATTCAGACTTCACATCATCCTCTTTTGCTACCCTCTACTGGAGAGGAATAATCACTGAATGTATTTTTGTGTGTATAGGTCCAAGTGCAATGTGTGAGGGATGTGAGGGTAGGTGTAGGTTGGTGAAAGTAATTGGCCTGTCAAATGCATGTACCAAAGCCAATGTATAATGCCTCAATGTATTTAGTTGAATGTTTTATCTTATACCCTGTGGGTTCCGAGTCAATAAAGGGGAAGATAATCCAAAAACACTTCTGGTCCCTTTATAAACACTTTCCTGGACGTTAGTCAGTACCCCAGACAGTTTTTAGGTCCATTGCTTGAGTATTTAGATTTCTGTATTTTTATAACAAAATTAGACATTTCTGAAATTACCTAAAATGCATTAAACTATAGCTGTGTTTGAATACCCATACTAACATACTGTATACTACATACTTAATGAGTATATACTACATACTGTTAGTTAATTTTACTGTAAACGAACGGTTTCCTTTCAGTTGATCTTACTAGCGTTTCGCCTGTCTACCCGAAGTTGATGCTGTTGCTATGCAACATCTTGCTAGCTGGTTAGCATAACAAATTACTAGCACTCAGAGTGGGGCATTTAGCTCTCGGGGGTTCAGAGTGCACACTTGACGCTCTGGCCGAGGAGTAGTGTTGATTCGAGCAGACTCACCTTAAAACGGCAGTCAAGCACCAAAGCTAACTGGGTAACGTTGGCTAGCTTGCTAGCTCCTTCCAGACACAAATGAGAGAACACCTCCCTCCAACCATTTTACTCACCCTAGCAGAGCTGGTTAGGCAGTTTTCATGTTATCCAGAGCGTTGGTGACTAACTGTGGTGCTGGCAACAATTGAATTATGCTTTTTTGCCAACGTTTCCTGACACCGGCCATATTCAATGGTTGTAAATTCATCAGTTATTCTGCGCTCTGGTCTGGTACACTCAGACGAGACAAGAGTGCTCTGAAATTTTTACGAAAGCACCCGAATATCCATTGAGAACGCACAACGACTATACCACTTAGCTAAACTAAGAATGACGGTAATAATCTGGTCAATAAACATTGGGCAGTTAATTATGTAGTTAATATACTGGCAAGATTGATGCATTAGTAGCCAAATAATGTTAGGTAGCTAGCTAACATACTGGTTTAATGATATGGTATGTTGTTCGTAAGGATAGTGTAGTTAACAAATTGTCAGCCAACATAATGTGTAAGGTAACTTATTTGAAAAGTCATTACTTTATTACATTGCTCAACATTTTCTTAACATTTGTCATAATTACCAGCTGCATATTTCCCGTTATTTTCTTCAAATCTGAAAAGGATGTGAAGCCACGCCCATTTTATGAAGAATTGGATTATGGGCCCTGAAAGCACAGAAATAGTGTCCACTGCTTGTATCAAATATTATTATAACAAATTAAACCAAGATAGACCACATCCTGTCATTTCCAATGGGAACAGATGACTCAGAGTGGGCAGAACAAGCAAGACGGTATGCAGAGCCAAGTACGAGTTAGCGAGATCCTATTGGCCCTGCATATTTCCGATATGGAACACCTACTAGGTGAAACGCGCGTGTGCAATAACTCAATTCGACTTTGCACTCCTAAACAACGCGATTGGAAAAAAAACTTTGGCAAAGGCTAAAGTCTACAAAACTTAGTCCACTCTGTTCATAACAGATTTTAGTTTTGGGAACAGAAAACTGTATTGAGATCGAATTCTTCATCGATGAGAACATTTGCAGAATGTAGACCAAAATCCATCTTTTCCCACTGCCCACCAGTGGGCTTCCTCTCACTACCATATTTGTTAGTGAGTGGAAAGGCCAAGCGGATGCTTCATATTTATACATCCAGTGAAGTATAAATAAGGCACGAGGGGTATGGTATATGACCAACATACCACGGCTGAGGACTATTCTTAGGCACGACGCATCGCGGATATAATATGCAATTATAAACTGTTTACCAACGTAGTTAGAGCAGTAAAAATAAATGTTTTGTCATACCCATGGTAGACGGTCTGATATACTACGGCTGTTAGCCAATCAGCATTCAGGGCTTGACACACCCAGTTTATAATTCGTCTTTTTGGCGAACGTAGTACAACATCCGGGATCTTTTGGCATACTAATAACTACATCCATACTATGACCAATATACAGTACTATATATTACATTTACGTCACAAATAGTACAGTTAGTGTGGTTAGTATGAGCATTACATAAGCAACAATTGGTGTCTCCGGATTAAAATGTTTTTTAATTTAAAAAAAATTTTTTTTAAAGAAAGACATGGTCTGTTTTCTAAGACCCATACTAACGACACTAACCGTACTATTTGTGACGCACTTTGAGTATGTAGTATGCTTATTGGTCATAGTATAGATATAGTTAGTATACCAAAAGTTCCCGGATTTCTCATTTGTGTCTGGAAGTAGCGAGCCAGTTAGCTTGTGTGCTTGACTGCAGTGCTGTTGTGATGGTCAGAACGCTCGGATCAACCCTACTCCTCGGCCAGTGTTCACTCTGAACGCTCCGAGAGGGGAAACACAGAATTTACGAATGACAATCTGACATACTCAATTGCTTTCATTCAGTAGGCCATTGCAAAACAACTTTCAGTAGGTCATGTGTAGAAAAGGTGACATAGTGTTGATCACAATGTAATTGTATTATCCTCAATTTCTCAACTGTAGGCTAGCTAACGACTAACGTTAGATGGATATACGGAAATTCTTCAAGAGAGTAGTGGCAGCAGCTCTGCTGAAGGCCAGTCCGGTGAGAAATTAAGATTTTACCAGTTCAAACAAACAAATTAAAACTTACTGATTAATGAGTATAATAAGAATACATGTCAAAACACAGCAGACAAGGAGGGAAAGAAGCTGGAGGCTGACAGGGCTGAGGGAGCATGTCTGATGAAGGTTAGTGATAAGAAAAGCTAGTAGATGTTTAAGCTTTCAGTTAAATTTGTACAGCATATGGCAGCATATGTCTTACTTTTGTTAGGCATAAAGAAATGATGTTCATGATATCTTAAAGGGTCACGCAGAAAGAGAGGGTTAAACTTTTTTTTTTTTAAATCCTAATGGTATAATATGACCTGTGTTTGTGTGTGTGTGTGTGTGTGTGTGTGTGTGTGTGTGTGTGTATATGTATGTGTATATATATATATATATATATATATATATATATATACACACACACTGCTCCAAAAAATAAAGGGAACACCTAAACAACACAATGTAACTCCAAGTCAATCACACTTCTGTGAAATCAAACTGTCCACTTAGGAAGCAACACTGATTGACAATAAATTTCACATGCTGTTGTGCAAATGGAATAGACAAAATGTGGAAATTATAGGAAATTAGCAAGACACCCCCAATAAAGGAGTGGTTCTGCAGGCACAGACCACTTCTCAGTCCTATGCTTCCTGGCTGATGTTTTGGTCACTTTTGAATGCTGGCGGGGCTTTCACTCTAGTGGTAGCATGAGACGGAGTCTACAACCCATACAAGTGGCTCAGGTAGTGCAGCTCATCCAGGATGGCACATCAATGCGAGCTGTGGCAAGAAGGTTTGCTGTGTCTGTCAGCGTAGTGTCCAGAGCATGGAGGCGCTACCAGGAGACAGGCCAGTACATCAGGAGACGTGGAGGAGGCCGTAGGAGGGCAACAACCCAGCAGCAGGACCGCTACCTCCGCCTTTGTGCAAGGAGGAGCACTGCCAGAGCCCTGCAAAATGACCTCCAGCAGGCCACAAATGTGCATGTGTCTGCTCAAACGGTCAGAAACAGACTCCATGAGGGTGGTATGAGGGCCCGACGTCCACAGGTGGGGGTTGTGCTTACAGCCCAACACCGTGCAGGACGTTTGGCATTTGCCAGAGAACACCAAAGATTGGCAAATTCGCCACTGGCGCCCTGTGCTCTTCACAGATGAAAGCAGGTTCACACTGAGCACATGAGCACATGTGACAGAGTCTGGAGACGCCGTGGAGAACGTTCTGCTGCCTACAACATCCTCCAGCATGACCGGTTTGGCGGTGGGTCAGTCATGGTGTGGGGTGGCATTTCTTTGGGGGGCGGCACAGCCCTCCATGTGCTCGCCAGAGGTAGCCTGACTGCCATTAGGTACCGAGATGAGATCCTCAGACCCCTTGTGAGACCATATGCTGGTGCGGTTGGCCCTGGGTTCCTCCTAATGCAAGACAATGCTAGACCTCATGTGGCTGGAGTGTGTCAGCAGTTCCTGCATGAGGAAGGCATTGATGCTATGGACTGGCCCGCCCGTTCCCCAGACCTGAATCCAATTGAGCACATCAGGGACATCATGTCTCGCTCCATCCACCAACGCCACGTTGCACCACAGACTGTCCAGGAGTTGGTGGATGCTTTAGTCCAGGTCTGGGAGGAGATCCCTCAGGAGACCATCCGCCACCTCATCAGGAGCATGCCCAGGCGTTGTAGGGAGGTCATACAGGCACGTGGAGGCCACACACACTACTGAGCCTCATTTTGACTTGTTTTAAGGACATTACATCAAAGTTGGATCAGCCTGTAGTGTGGTTTTCCACTTTAATTTTGAGTGTGACTCCAAATCCAGAGCTCCATGGGTTGATAAATTTGATTTCCATTGATAATTTTTGTGTGATTTTGTTGTCAGCATATTCAACTATGTAAAGAAAAAAGTATTTAATAAGAATATTTCATTGATTCAGATCTAGGATGTGTTATTTTAGTGTTCCCTTTATTTTTTTGAGCAGTGTATATCTCACACAAAAAAGTATTTTGGCTACATAGTACAGCCATTTTCATGCCTTTTGTTGGTGATGGATGGGGACAGAGTGGACATTATTTGGATAGAATTTAAGTAAGTCATATTAGATCAGTGTTTAGCACAAACTATGAGACAGTTATACTTTTAGCCAACCTTGACCAAAAATAACCTTATTTTGATCGATTTTACACCCGTTGTTACTCTAAAAATACATGATGAAAAGACGTTTTGGGGGCTTTAAAAAACATCCTGGGGGAATATGCACAGACCCCCCTAAAAGAGGCTTAGCCCCCCTATCCATGAATCTCTAGTGACGTCCCTGGTATGTAGTATATACTTAAGTATGTAGTATACAGTATGCTAGTATGGGTATTCGAACACAGCTCTACTTTGCGCTAGCGCAAATGTCTTCCATTAGGTTAGCGCAAGGGTCTTTGTGCTAGCGCAAAGGTCTTCCACTAAGCTACCTGGGGCAGCAGGTAGCCTAGTGGGTAGTGCTTTGGGCCAAAAATCTGTCGTTCTGCCCCTGAACAGTTAACCCACTGTTCCCCGGTAGGCCGTCATTGCAAATAAGAATTTGTTCTTAACTGACTTTCCTAGTTAAAAATAATGATCCATATTGTCTGTAATTCGAAGGAGTGTCTTACTATTAGTCTAAAAAAGGATGATAGGAAGTAAACAAAGAGATAGATAGCTAACTAGTAGCTAGGCTAGCGGTTAGTAGTGGTTAGTAGTAGTACTACTAGTAAAGTAGTAGTGAAATAGTACTCAAGTATTTCATTTATATATTCTGAAAACTGATCAATCTTTTTGATTACAGAGCCCTGTCCAGATCAATTTTGACAGCAAATACATGTGTTGTTCAGCCATTATCCATGTTTCAAAGTTACAGCAAAATACAGATAAGTTTCTTTGCCTCTCTGGTATAAGGAATTGGTTGAAATAGCTGTCATTATTCCTCTACTAGCAGTCTACTCTGTATACAGACTAGGGATGCAGGGGCTATTATATTATACCTGTCCGGGATTGCAACGGGTATTGGAAATGCATAAACCCACCTGATTTCTGCAAACACAAGCACACTCTGGCCCCCTGCCAGACGATGAGATGCTTTCTCTTTCAGACCACATAAAGAACTGATGTCAAATGCCATGCTTGTACTGCTTCTGTGTCCCTGAAGGACTCAGATGAACAAGTCGAATGACACTGATGCTGCTTTAAAACAAAGAATAAGCATAGAGTCAAAAGTTTACAGAAACTCCAAGAGCTATCCATTTAACCGTGGCTTGTGTATGTATGGGGTAACAAAAGCAATGCCACAGACTAGTCAAGGTCTGAAAGGACTAAAGATGAATACTGCATGGTCCCTCTGTAAATCTATGTGCATTTAAGAGCCATCAAACTACATCTGCTGTGACACAGTCATGTACATGTCCTACAGTAGGCCATGGTATAGCCTATGTTGAGTATGGCTGCCACAGAGTATAAAGAACCTCAGCAAAGATGCTGTGGCTACATTATATTTCAATGCCACCAGGTGGCAGGCTTGACACCAGCTCCTCTGACCTCTAACAAGTTTATTCCTGCAGTTCTGACAAGCACATTTACCCTGTCAATCATTATATTCACGACATCTATCCGCCACCTCTATCATCTCAATTACTGAAAATCACTATATTTCAATGGCCCAAAAAAAAAATGTCCCAAAAAAAAGAAAAAGAAAGAAAAACACTTGAGCTGAATCCTTTCCTCATATCTCTATCTCCTTCTCTCCTTACTAAGGCAGATGCAGAAGCTCTGTCTTCCATGATTGGGGCGAGAATAATGAAGAGAGAATATATGAGGGTGTCAGCTATCATTAGAAGATAAAAGTCTGTGTCAAGCTGGGCTAATGAGCCTTGGCAGTTAGCTCCATCTCCTGTCTGCCCTCTTCCTCGACAGGCCACTCCAGTACTAGACCCGCTAATGAAATTCTGATTTCATACTTCAGAAAAAAGGGATATTGGAGGAGTAGCTAGCTGTTAGTCTAGACACAGTCTGGTTAAATTAGCAGAGAGTTGCAAGTTGTGATTGTTCTTGGTGGACTGTGATTGTTCTTTGTGGATTTCTGTGACCTACTGTATGGGTACACCTAGATATATAGACAAAGACTCTAGAGATGCAGTCTAGTCTAGATACACAGGACCGAAAGTCTTGACCCATGAACTCTCATGAAATATTTACTTTAGAGGTCGACCGATTAATCGACATGGCCGATTAATTAGGGCCGATTTCAAGTTTTCATAACAATCAGTAATCTGCCTTTTTGGACACCGATTATGGCCGATTACATTGCAATCCACGAGGAGACTGCGTGGCAGGCTGACCACCTGTTACGCCAGTGCAGCATCAAAAGGGCCTTGTGGCTGCAAGGAGCCAAGGTAAGTTGCTAGCTAGCATTAAACTTAGTTTTTTTTAAAGATATCTTCACAATCACTAGTTAACTACACATGGTTGATGATATTACTAGGTTAACTAGCTTGTTTTGAGTTGCATATAATCAATGCGGTGCCTGTTAATTTATCATCGAATCACAGCCTACTTCAACTTCGCCAAACGGGTGATGATTTAACAAAAGCGCATTCGTGGAAAAAGCACAATCATTGCACAAATGTACCTAACCATACTTAATTTGCCAGAATTGTACATAATTATGACATTACATTGAAGGTTGTGCAATGTAACAGCAATATTTAGACTTAGGGTTGCCACACGTTTGATAAAATACGGAACGGTTCTGTATTTCACTGAAAGAATTAACGTTTTGTTTTCGAAATTATAGTTTCCGGATTTGACCATATTAATGACCAAAGGCTCGTATTTCTGTGTGTTTATTATATTATAATTAAGTATATGATTTGATATTTGATAGAGCAGTCTGACTGAGCGGTGGTAGGCAGCAGCAGGCTCGTAATCATTCATTCAAACAGCACTTTACTGCGTCTGCCAGCAGCTCTTAGCAATGCTTGATCAACTCCCGAGATTAGGCTGGCAATTACTATAGTGCCTATAAGAACATCCAATAGTCAAAGGTATAAGAAATACGAATGGTATAGAGAGAAATAGTCCTATAATAACTACAACCTAAAACTTCTTAACTGGGAATATTGAAGACTCATGTTAAAAGGAACCACCAGCTTTCATATGTTCTCATGTTCTGAGCAAGGAACTTAAACGTTAGCTTTTTTACATGGCACATATTGCACTTTTACTTTCTTCTCCAACACTGTGTTTTTGCATTATTTAAACCAAATTGAACATGTTTCATTATTTGAGACTAAATGTATTTTATTTATGTATTATATTACGTTAAAATAAGTGTTCATTGTTCATTCAGTATTGTTGTAATTGTCATTATTAAAAATATATTTATAAAAATCGGCTGACTAATCGGTATCTGCTTTTTTTGGTCTTCCAATAATCGGTATCGGCGTTGAAAAATCAGAATCGGTCGACCTCTAATTTACTGTATGGCATTCAACAAAGCAGACTTCAAAAACTTTTCAGCATGTAATACAAAAACATACACTAACCAGACTCTACTTCTTCTCTAACTCTGACACATTAGCAAAGTACTGCAACTATTTTGTCCCTTTTATCAATAGTCCACAGAAAAATATGCAGATGATTACCCCCCCCCCCCATCATCCCCAAAAAGCACTTGTGTTGAGTAACTGCCATCAAACAAACACCAATTCCGACCACTCAATTGAAATCCTCGATAAATCACAGTCATAAGGGATATGATCATAGGGAAGCCAAAATATCACCATGGAAGCCCCAAGCCAAATGGGAGAGAGTCCAGATGAGGCTGGCACCAGCACCACCACACATACTGTAAGGGTTGATTTGTCCTGTCAACATACCAAGTCGACTGACCATGTCAAACATCCCCATGGATTTATCTAACATCCTCTGCAAAATGAGACAATGTGTGGAAATTATATCAGACGTAGCTCAATTGGCAAATGGAATGACATCAAAGTACATACACTACATCTGCTTGTCGAACATCTCATTCCAAAATCAATGGCATTAATATGGAGTTGTTCCCCCCTTTGCTGCTATAACAGCCTCCACTCTTCTGGGAAGGCTTTCCACTAGATGTTGGAACATTGCTGCGGGGACTTGCTTCCATTCAGCCACAAGAGCATTAGTGAGGTCAAGCACTGATGTTGGGCGATTGGCACTATACATTGGGGCTATACACAAACCCAGATTCATCCGTCGGACTGCCAGATGGTGCAACCTGATGCATCACTCCAGAGAACGCGTTGCCGTTGCTCCAAAGTCCAATGGCGGCAAGCTTTACACCAGTCCAGACGACGCTTGGCATCGCGCATGGTTAGGCTTGTATGCGGCTGCTCGGCCACGGAAACCCATTTCATGAAGCTCCAAACAAACAGTTATTGTGCCGACGATGCATCCAGAGGCAGTTTGATAATCGGTAGCGAGTGTTGCAACCGAGGACAGACGATTTTACGCAATACGCGTTTCAGCACTTGGCCGTCCCAAATTGTGAGCTTGTGTGACCTACCACTTCGTGGCTGAGCCGTTGTTTCTCCTAGACATTTCCACTTCTCAATAACAGCACCTACAGTTGACCATGGGCAGCTATAGCAGGGCAGAAATTGGATTAACTGACTTGTTGGAAAGGTGGCATACTATGACGGTGCCACGTTGAAAGTCACTGAGCCCATAAGTAAGGCCATTCTAGTGCCAATGTTTGTGAGTGGAGATGGCTGTGTGCCCGATTTTAAACACAAGTCAACATCGGGTGTGGCTGAAATAGCCAAATCCACTCATTTGAAGGGGTGTCCACATACTTTAGTATATATAGTGTACCTACATTTGTAGGCCTAGTACAGTTGAAGTCGGAAGTTTACATACACCTTAGCCAAATACATTTAAACTCAGTTTTTCACAATTCCTGACATTTAATCCCAGTAAAAATTCCCTGTCTTAGGTCAGTTAGGATCACCACTTTATTTTAAGAATGTGAAATGTCAGAATAATAGTAGAGAGAATGATATATTTAATCACATTTCCATTTACATACACTCAATTAGTATTTGGTAGCATTGCCTTTAAATTGTTTAACTTGGTTCGGGTAGCCTTCTACAAGCTTCCCACAATAACTTGGTTGAATTTTGGCCCATTCCTCCTGATGGAGCTGGTGTAACTGAGTCAGGATTGTAGGCCTCCTTGCTCAAACATGCTTTTTCCATTCTGCCCACAAATTTTCTATAGGATTGATGTCAGGGATTTGTGATGGCCACTCCAATACCTTGACTTTGTTGTCCTTAAGCCATGTTGCCACAACTTTGGAAGTATGCTTGGGGTCATTGTCCATTTGGAAGACCCATTTGCGACCAAGCTTTAACTTCCTGACTGATGTCTTGAGATGTTGCTTCAATATATCCACATAATTTCCCTTCCTCATGATGCCATTTATTTTGTGAAGTGCACCAGTCCCTCCCCACAACATGATGCTGCCACCCCCGTGCTTCACGGTTGGGATGGTGTTCTTTGGCTTGCAAGCCTCCCCCTTTTTCCGCCAAACATAACGATGGTCATTATGGCCAAACAGTTCTATTTTTGTTTCATCAGACCAGAGGACATTTCTCCAAATAGTACAATATTTTTCCCCATGTGCAGTTGCACACCGTAGTCTGGCTTTTGAATGGCGGTTTGGAGCAGTGGCTTCTTCCATGCCGAGCGGCCTTTCAGGGTATGTTGATATAGGACTCGTTATACTGTGGATATAGATACTTTTGTACCTGTTTCCTCTAGCATCTTCACAAGGTCCTTTGCTGTTGTTCTGGGATTGATTTGCATTTTTTGCAGCAAAGTACGTTCATCTCTAGGAGACAGAACGCGTCTCCTTCCTGAGCGGTATGATGGCTGCGTGGTCCCATGGTTTATACTTGCGTACTATTGTTTGTACAGATGAATGTGGTACCTTCAGGCGTTTGGAAATTGCTCCCAAGGATGAACCAGACTTGTGGAGGTCTACAATTTTTTTCTGAGGTCTTGACTGATTTCTTTTGATTGTCCCATGATGTCAAGCAAAGAGGCACTGAGTTTGAAGGTAGGCCTTGAAATACATCCACAGGTACACTTCCAATTGACTCAAATGATGTCAATTAGCCTATCAGAAGCTTCTAAAGCCATGACATAATTTTCTGGAATGTTCCAAGCTGTTTAAAGGCACAGTCAACTTAGTGTATGTAAACTTTTGACCCACTGGAATTGTGAAACAGTGAATTATAAGTGAAATAATCTGTCTGTAAACAATTGTTGGAAAAATGACTTGTCATGCACAAAGTAGATGTCCTAACCGACTTGCCAAAACTATAGTTTGTTAACAAGAAATTTGTGGAGTGGTTGAAAAACGAGTTTTAATGACTCCAACCTAAGTGTATGTAAACTTCCAACTTCAACTGTATATACTTTTTTTGTTAAACAGTTGTCACAATTTAAAATTAGATTGGCTTTTGGCCCAATATAACTGCCTTAAACATTTTACTCAGTCCTATTATCAATGTTTTACTTATTACAAAGAAAAAGTACAGAGAATCCATCCTTGCTAAATGTTACCACAGAGCCACATTAAGCGATTACACCATAGAGCCACATCAATCATTCTAAATTACAAGTCTGGTTTATAATACCTGTTGTAACCTCATGATGGCATTTGTCCGTGTTGCAATTAATCTCAGCACGCATCAAGATCAAAAAGTCCCTACCCCCCCCGCATTCAACCCCATTGTGTATTCTGATAGAGATGATGTACTGACATGGGGTGTTTAATTAATCTAGCCTCGAGTGTCACCTGATCCCGTGAGCTTACATTAAACGCTGCACGGATATGATAACGCAACGGTAATCAGGCTGGTAATCATGAGGCTGGAATTAATCTGTAATGACAGGAATTTATGACAAAGAAATGTTATAATTTTTTACATTTGAGAGGATTATTATGACCTAGCATGACAGCTAATGTGTTAGAGGAGACAATCTTATCATTCATCTTGGTCTCATTCTGAATGTAAATGATCATTAAACTGTGATGACGGAATAACAAGATGTCAGAATCAAAGTTCAATGTGACTCAAACGACAGAGCGATTTCTTTGACATTGTAACTCTACTGTTCTATTAGATATTCATGGACAGTTTTCCTGACCAGGAAATACCCCTCACTTTGTGCCCCCTCTTCCGCCTTATGCACACGCACGCACGCATAAACCCCCCCCCCCCACACACACACACACACACACACACACACACACACTAACCTGGCTGTCTATCATTGATACAGTCTAGACACAATCAGTCATACCATGTAGCATTTTAACCCAGCATTTATAAAGCATCCTCCTGGGATCTACTCAATTCTAATTCAACTCCTTACTCTGTGACCCACTTATTTGACAGCAGCACTGTTAACATTTTCAGAAGCCTTGAGTGCCTACACCCCTCTGAGCAACAGTCACGGCAATGGAATTTCACAACAGAGGCAAAATGCAATCGCATCCTCATGAGTCTTGGTTTTCATGGCCATTTCATCTTTTCATTGTTAGTACCATGTGCAGTGAAATGCTTCTCAGCAGTAAATGTGATTACATACTGTAGCTTTGTAACTAAGTCAAATAATCTGCTCCTACTTTTGTATATTACATATTAATGTTAAATAAGTGCCTATCATTTGCATCATGCAAACGGCCTTTTTTGTCGTTTGCACACCACAAAAGCTCAGCATTTAACACCATAGTACCCTCCAAACTTGTCATTAAGCTCGAGACCCTGGGTCTCGACCCCGCCCTGTGCAACTAGGTCCTGGACTTTGACGGGCCGCCCCCAGGTGGTGAAGGTAGGAAACAACATCTCCACCCCGCTGATCCTCAACACTGGGCCCCCACAAGGGTGCATTCTCAGCCCTCTCCTGTACTCCTTGTTCACCCATGACTGCGTGGCCCTGCACACCTCCAACTCAATCATCAAGTTTGCAGATGACACTACAGTGGTAGGCTTGATTACCAACAACGACGAGACGGCCTACAGGGAGGAGGTGAGGGCCCTGAGACTGTGGTGTCAGGAAAATAACCTGACACCACAGGTGGGTGGAACGTTTAAGTTCCTCAGCGTACACATCACAGACAAACTGAAATGGTCCACCCACACAGACAGCATGGTGAAGGCGCAGCAGAGCCTCTTCAACCTCAGGAGGCTGAAGAAATTTGGCTTGTCACCTAAAACACTCACAAACTTTTACAGATGCACAATCGAGAGCATCCTGTCGGGCTGCATCACCGCCTGGTACGACAACTGCACCACTCAACTGCAAGGCTCTCCAGAGGGTAGTGCGGTCTGCACAACGCATCACCGGGGGCAAACTACCTGTCCTCCAGGACACCTACACCACCCGAATGTCACAGGAAGGCCAAAAGGATCATCAAGGCCAACAAACACCCGAGCCACTGCCTGTTTCACCCCGCTATCATCCAGAAGGCGAGGTCAGTACAGTTGCATCAAAGCTGGGACCGAGAGACTGAAAAACAGCTTCTATCTCAAAGCCATCAGACTGCTAAACAGCCATCACTAACAAAGAGGCGCTGCGGCCAACATACAGACTCAAATCTCAGCACACTTTAATAAATGGATTAATGAAGGTATCACTAGTCACTTTAAATAATAGCACTTTAATAATGTTTACATATCCTACATTACTCATCTCATATGTATATACTGTATTCTATACCATCTACTCCATCTTGCCTATGCCGCACGGCCACCGCTCATCCATATATTTATATGTACATATTCGTATTCATCTCTTTACCATTTGTGTGTTTATAAGGTTGTTGTTGTGAATTTTGTTAGATATTACTGCATTGTCGGAACTAGATGCACTTGCATTTCGCTACACTCGCATTAACATCTGCTAACCATGTGTATGTGACCAATAAAATGTTGTTTGATTTGAAACAACAGTAGGTGCTCAAAGTCAACTTATGAATACAGATATGCAGAGCAATTAAACATCATTTTAGTTAGGCCTGAAGAACTGCACTAGACTAATGTGCACTGAAAATAGACCATCATCGTAAAATAATACGAGCACATCTGATACGCAAATGATGTGCAGTAATGTGTGAAGATAGAAGTCAAACAAAACATGTATCATGACTGGATCAGCTTCGCAGTGGATGACTTCGGCCACACGCGAAGGGGGGGGGGGGGTTGACCGTTCACACCCCGTTGTAAATCAATGATTAGAACATTCAGCTTTCTCCCTCTCCAAATTCACACAGGAATGTGCCTTTGTCTACACAGACATTTTCCTCTGAAACTATAACATGTTCTAAAGCAAATACTGTAACAATATTTCTAACATAGAACGTGGGGAATGGTCAGAGGCGATCTAAAGAATAATAATGTCATTTTAGTTGTTATTTTGTGATGTCATTAAAAATGTTATAGAGGAAATACTGTAACTTGAAAAATATACACAATAGAATACAATGCACAATATCCTCTACGTTATGTATGAAATATGATGAAAGTGTTTTTGTTAAGAGAGGGATATAAATCTTAGAAACTATAAGAGGAAATTTGTACAAGTGAGTAGTCACCGCCCCTTGAGTGAGGTCAGAGCGTGTCAGCCTCACAAACTGCCCCTTCTGAATGAACTGTATAAAACAATGGGTTAAGAATTAGCATATCAGACTAGAAAGGCGTCGAGCTGCAGCTCAGATCCAAAGTGGTTTTAACTCTGAAATCTCAACGAGGTAGAGATGATAGTCACCTCCCGGACAATCACTGAACTTAAATGGGACCATTCTACTATTCTTCTCAAATCAGCAGAGTACGCTACTCTCATCACCCAATGGGAACCATCGACACGGCTGGCTAGCCTATCTTCAAAGAGGCAGCTTCAAGAGCGAATGGAAGGGAAATCAACTCTGTAGTTCTGTTCAGGACTACACCACGAACCAAGACATTTATACGTAAATACATTCATGATTTCTTACTCCAAACGGGCGGTGGTTCGTGTGCAAAGTATATGATTACTGTGAGAGTAGTTTCTAAATGTATCAAAGTATTATGCCTCTGTCCCTCTCTCTTGCCCTCCCCATCTTTTTTTGTAACATGCCGCCATATTGTGTCAGTGCGCTAGGGACCTGATTTAATGTATTAAGTGTGCATGTTTATCCTGTGTTACCATTTAGTTAGCTAGTAAATAAATAATTAAACCAATTTGTGTAGTACTGAATCATAAGTAAGGCTGGGTTTTTTACAGATGCAGGTTACAACTGTTCAGAATGATGACATGATACGAGGTTATGATTAATCCATTGACTGTTTATGGATGTGATAGGTAAAGACATAGAATTTAGAATTTAATTTGGGAGATGGTAACTTTTTAAAGAACCGCTCTCGTGGTGCCCCAATTCCTAATAAGTTAATTGTTAGATGATTCATTTAAATCGCATAACAATTAAAACAAAGTTAGTTGATTAGATAAATAACAGTCATCAGATTAATGAAATTAAAGTCACAACACTTCTTTAAACATTCATTATGGCTCTAGTTGTCTCTGGGACCCACTACACAGCAGATCCTCTGAGATTTCTACTCCTTGCACTGCACATACTCAGAATTTTTCGAAGATGCTGTTTAAAAGCACCACATGACAAAAACATGTGTACAGAGATGCACAGGGACATCCTAATAGGTGAGTTTACTGCACATGGAGAGTAATTATGATTTACACAGAGAGAGAGAAAGAGATAATGAGATCGAGAGATATTGAGAGAGAAAGCAAAAAAAGGAATTATCCCCTTACCTCAGCACCATGGGCAGGGCTTTTTTTCCTGAGGGCTGGGGAGGGCTCGGCAGAACGTAGAGGGGTTGGGCCGCCGTTCTTCAGGTGCTCCCCCGAGGGCAACTTTGGTACACTCCACACAGGAACACCATCTGCAAAGGGAGCATATGAGAGGGTCAGAACCAACTGATTTCTGACCACGTTTAGGGGGGTATACTGACAGCTGGGATCTATGAGCAATTGGCCAGATCTCAAGCTTCATTGATTTGTATTGACTGATATTGATTGCTCTGCTATGATGTTGTTGTTGCAGAGAAGGAATTCAGGAAGGAGATGGTAGTGAGGTTGGGGGGGAGCTCGTGAACTATCCACATCATTCTCTATTTTTTTTCTCAATCAGATAAGCTTTCCTTTTTAACACAAAACAGAGATAAATATCGGATAGGCTCACCTGGATCACCTTCATATCCCTATCTGCCACACAGAGACAACAGGAAATTACATTTGAGTGTATGTCTGGCGATGGCCTTGCGGCGCTGACATACAGAATCTATGACTCAAAAAGCAGTATGGTTCGGAGCTCAAAATGAGAAACAAAATGTACTGAAAGAGCCTGCAGGACTGGTGAGAAATCATTGTCCTGAGGGTCACCAGTCTGATTGTTTTGTTGCTACTATTTTGTGAGAATTTTTTGTTTGTTGTTGGAGGTTGATTAATAGTTCTCTGTTGTAGCACTATTAACCTGAAGGCCCTGTCTTCACTTGACAAGGTGTTTTGTGTCTTTCCATAAAAAGTCTAATTGAAAACTACACCATTTACAGGACTGCTGCAATGAGGCTATAGAATATGGGAAGGAAGGAAAAATTGAAGAGAGAATAGAATAATCACATTCTTCCACTCAGGGACGAGAGTGTGCAGTTTGCTAAATCATAGGAAGAATCAAAATGGAACAATGCATTCTGACGGTGGTCATCCATAAATGTGTTTGATATGAAATAGACCTACATACTGTGTGAATACATTAAGGAGATGAACAAGTTATGCTTTGTGCCTATGATTTGAGGTGAAACACCATGTGATGTTTTTGTTTGTTAATAATCTGACTTCCCAGATATCAAGGACTAGAAATGGATCGGATGAGGTAATTGCAACCTGGGTATTGTTCCACTTCCACCTGCATGTCATTCAGTGGCCACCTTTACACTACATGTGTATTGCTAAATCTTTGTAACATGATCCATCAGCGACATGGGACCGTTTCAGTTGTTTAACCATTTTGATGAGCACAAATAACTGACCAAATGAAAGACCATGCAATCAAGACACTGCAAATAGTGTCTTGAGCTGCTTAAGCTCTGCAGTGCCCACCTTGACATATGATTCAGGTCTATAAATAGTGTACACCCACACAAAGTTCAGCTACTTATCTAGTATGACGAGCTCAAACGCAGGCTGCAGCCTACCTAACGCGAGTCCGTGCAATCGAAACCCTGCAAGTAGAGTGCTGCTAAGGAACCTGCTTCCAAATTCCATTCCAGTTCAAATTGGGTTAACGCTAATGCACCCGCGTCTCTCTACACTCTCGTATCCATTATTGAGGGACCAGTTGTGCTGAGTCGACTGGCGAGGTGCCCAGGGGTTTTTCTACCTGACAAGAGTGCTTTGATCCTGCCTTCCAGACAGGCAGAGCCCTCAGTAGTGTAGGCAGGCAAACCATACTGTAGCTGACGGTATCCTCCATTAAAGAATGCATGCACATAGGAGATAGTACTGTATAAGAAGTGGCAGCACTGCTGAGGTCCAGCATTTTGCATTGCCGAGGTCCCTGGTTTGTTGCATTTCTCTACGTAATGTAATGTGTAGTCGCATTAGTTAAAGGAACAAAAATAAGAGTAGACAGAAGTAATGAAATATCTTTGTACAAACCTAAAACATGAAATCTTTTTTTTTTTTATATGTGATGAAATTTGGGCTGTTATTCTATAAGCAGTTATGCAAATGTTATTCAGGATGACCATGAGAGAGAGATAGGGATTGTAGGGAGAAAAATAAATAAATAAAAAATTCACAGCAGCTGTCCATTCTTATGGGGAAAGAAAAACATACATTTCTTGAGCCAGGAATTAATCCGTTTGTCCTCCCTGATGTGGCAGTCACTGAATAGCTGTGAGCTTAGCGATGGGAGTCCCACAATGATGATGTTGCACGACCAGAAACAGAAGAAGCACCTAAAACAGTGTGTTTCATTGACAACAGGCATGCGTGTGAAATGGGTTGTGTTGCAGGCCAGGGGTATTGTACGGAAAACATTCATGCACTACACGTTTCCAATGGCCTTCCATTACAGGGCTTTGACCTCAATGCTCCTCATTTGCGTTGCTTTACCCACCCAATACCATGCCAATTTTCCTCCTCCCCACCTCCCATATAAGTCAAACGCATTCAGATCTCGAATTCATTTCAGGTCTCAGTGTGACATGCCATTTGATTTTCCCCTTAGTTCCATTCTAATAGAGACATGGCACATTTGCTAGTTCTTTCACGGTGGGGATAAACTCTTGGCCAGTCAATTCAATTCCTTTATGGATTGTGATCTCCAAAAAGGAAACGCTCCACATTAAGCATTTCAAATAAGGCGCCAGCAAGCTGTTTAGAAGTGGGTGCGCAAGAACAAAGAGAGCAATGAGCAGCCAGTTCCTCCATGACACCACTGAGTAGGCAGCCCAATAGAAAGTACAAGGTTTGTGGAAGTTCCACAAAGACCCTAAAAGCTCCAGGCATACAGTACTCACAGTGCCAAACGGATTCTAAGGCGGTGGTCCATTGCGTTCGAGCCTTGAGGGACCGTGCCAGCCAGCCAATTCGTGGTCCGACCGCATACTTGGCGCTTTTCGGGCGCCATGCAACAACGTGACCCTGCCCATGCAGTGGGTGTGGCAAGGGTTGGCTCAGGACAGTGTGGAATGGATTTTGACCCCAGCCCCCGCCCAACACTCCAGTGTGCCACAGTCCTAATCTGGAATAGTTCCATGCCAGTGCCACCTTCACCCCGGTTACCCTTAAACCCAACACCCAAAACAACCCTTCTAGGGCGTGGGGGGTACATGCCGGAGCCGGGGCACAGCAGGTCCCCCACAAGACGACGCATTGTGAGCCAGGCAGCGGAAAGAAACTGGTTTGTACTTGCGGCCTGGCGGTCCCACTCCACACCACCCCCTGTCTGACGTACAGGGCAGGGTGACTGTTAGGACATAAATAAGGAGAACACCAGAGGAGAAGACATAAGGAGACAGAGAAACAACCTCCATCCCAACCCTCATTCCCACCCAAATCATTCCATCCACTTGCACCAGAGGGAGGTTGGTTGCGCTAGGGTCAGCTTCAGCCACAACCTTATGCCAAATTTAACCATGCATTTAAAAGATTGGGAAAAGCTGGAAGGTTTTCTTGAAAAGGGGCGAATCCTAACTTCCAACTGAAGTCAACTTTTCAGTTTTCAGTCTTCCACCGACATTCAATGCATCTCCAAGTGAAATTTTGACTTAAGTGGAAGTTAGGATTCACCCCTTAGTGCTGATCCAGGGAATTGAATGATCAATATGGGTGGAGAAAGCGGATTCTATAGCAGGACAGTATTGAGGAGGACTTCCACCTTCACCCATCCAAGCAAGTCCTTTTATTGTACATTCCAACACCCATCAACCCACCTCTATGCCCAAGAGGGATCATAGACATACATGGAAGCACCCTAAGGCTGCACGAATTTTGCTTTGAAAGATCTTTATTGGATCCATGGTCTGGCACAGAGAGGGTTAACATGGCAGATAAACTGAGTTGTAGGCACCTTTGTGTATTTGGCATAGATTGACTCCAGTGGAAACTTTCAAGTGCATAGATGTACTGTAGTAGGCTCTTTCATACACACATTCAAACGCGACATGCACTGACTAAGGGACACAGATAAATGCTTTTGTTAACCTGTTGTAAACAATATTGATCATAAATACACACATAATTATTAGTTTGAGACGGAATAATATCAATGCCATTCATCAAGACATAAAACAATTAAGGAAATACATACAACATCAATTAAACAAGAACCAAAACTACAAACTACGAAGATGCAACATTCAACAACATTTATTACAGACACTCAAGTTCAAGGCTCCGGTTAGATAAGGGCAAGGGCCACATTCCACCTCCATGATCATGTGGCCCTTGCTGCTGCTGTCGGGGTCTGGAAGAGGGGACGGGGGGGCCAACGCCAGGAGGGGGATGCCCGTGGCACACTCACCGGAGGGGGGAGCGCGGGTGTGGTTGGGCTGGGAGGCCTGGGGCTGGCTGTGGGTTTGGGTCTGTTGCAGGATGTTCAGGCACTCTCCCAGGCAGCTCAGGGTGGCGGCCGACGTGGCTTTGAGGAGCAGGAGGTCCTGGTCCAGGCAGGAAAGGGGTCCTCGCGTGGGGAGGGACTCGATGGACTGGACCAGGTTCTTCTGTTGGCCCTCTGCTTGGCTCATCGCCTGAGGGAGGACAGGACAGAGTTAAAGGGTTTGTGTCAATTTCAAATCTGAGTGAAGGGTGTTGGAGAAAATAGTGAACTTTTAAATATATTGAAATCATATGTTTGACTTGAAGAGCATACTCATTGACACCAACAGTGATCTTCTGATAATGAACTAACAAAACCACTTTTTCAGAGTAAGTTTGACATTTAGATACAATACATTGACACATACATGTACCTCAACTTTAGCTAGCACTCGTCAACCTTAGCTGCCAACTTTATCAACGACTAAACGTTGAAGGGGTTATATCTGACCGATGAAGAGAGGATTTTGTGGAATACGTGCTCGGGTCTCTTCTCTCTCCGTGTTGTTATGTTCTAGTTTCTGTGGGAATGGCTGCAGCTGCTCCCTGAGCAACAGACACACTGACCTCACCGCGACCCTGAGAATGCCAGGGCAGCAGACACAACAAACTTTACCTTGGGAAATCTCTACTGAATCAGCCTAGCGTGTTTTTATTAATATTGCTACATGCCCGGGAAATGTTTGCCAGAATATGCTGGATGTTGCCAAATAACCAGCTTCTGAATGAAGCCTAGGTAAATTGAAAATTAGGTCAAAATTCATATTTGGTTAACTATTCCTTTTAATATGAATCATTCCTTATGAATTGAATAAAATAAAATCCGTTTTGACTAACTACTGAGGAAATCAAAAAGGTGTCATGTTTCCCCCATGCGTCATATATTCATGAAAATCCCTGTATGGGGAGGCTGAAAAGGACATGAAAAGCCTGTAAACCATAGTGAAGGTTCTAGCTAGTGGCTACTCTATGGGTATTTATTTTATCCTGTAATTGGTCACTATTACTCCTGAGCACATGTATATATTAGTATCTAGTTATATTGCTACTGGTCACCATTACTGCTGTTTACATGTGCCTTCAGAAAGGATTTGCACCCTGTGTCTTCTTCCACATTTTGTTGTGTTACAGCCTGAATTCAAAATGGATTCCATTTATTTTCTCTCTCTCCCCCATCTCTTCTACACACAATACCCCATAATGACAAAGTGAAAACCTGTTTTTAGAAATGTTTGCAAATGTATTGAAAATGAAATACGGAAATATTTAATTTACATAAGTATTCCCACCCCGGAGTCAATACATGTTAGAATCAAACATGTATTTGTACTGCTCTAATTACGGTGGTAACCAGTTTATAATAGCAATAAGGCACCTCGGGGGTTTGTGGTATATGGCCAGTATACAATGGTTAAGGGCTGTATCCCCGTAAATTTGGTATTGGCACTGACCTGTATATATCTTCCTATTTTATTACTCGTGTTTTTAATAGTTATACTATTGTGACATTGATTACTGAACTGTTGGGTAGAGCACGCAAATTAAGCATTTCACTGTACTTGAGCATGTGACAAACCTTGAACTAATTCACCTGGGTTGTTTATCATGCTATAAATATTTCAGTGAATTAATATTGTATAGCTTCCCAAACACACAGCAGCCCACTCTTCAATGGCACATCTGTTTTTTCGCTGACTGACAGATTCAGTGAGAGCCATTACAGCCAGGGTTATATTGTGGTACTTCCACTGATACGGAATAAGTAGCTAATCCAACTACAATCAAAACAGAACAAATGTGATGTTATTGATAGGACCAGCCTCTGGTAGATAATTTCTACAAACACTGAAATGAATCAGTGACAAAATGGGGACTGCACTGCAATTCTACGTTCTCCTTCAGAAACGCAAATGACTGACCCGCAACAGGTCAGCATATGTGAGTTGAGTAGCTGCAGGTCAGTGGATCAGTTGTTAATTAAACAACTCTCATCCATCCCACCACTCAGACAGAGGCCCTGTGTCCTAACATGAGGAGTGAGCCCCGATTTTCACTAGGATTAGCATGGGTTTAGTGTATTAATGATGTATATAAACGCCGGACTGCTGATGCTCTGTATGGCCATTGAGAGGTTTTGAAGCCACTGGTCGGCCATATTGGCACTCCCCAGTAGGAGCAGTCAGCCATAGAAATGAACAAAATTCTACTGTATTTCAATTAAATGTTTCAAGGACAAAATGACATGTATTTAAGTACAGTTGATGTCGGAGGTTTACATACACTTAGGTTGGAGTCATTAAAACTAATTTTTCAACCACTCCCACAATTTCTTGTTAACAAACTATAGTTTTGGAAAGTCAGTTAGGACATCTACACAAGTAATCTTTCCAACAATTGTTTACAGACAGTGAATTGTAAGTGAAATAATCTGTATCACAATTCCAGTGGGTCAGAAGTTTACATACACTAAGTTTAAACAGCTTGGAAAATTCCGGAAAATTGTCATGGCTTTAGAAGCTTCTGATAGGCTAATTGACATCATTTGAGTCAATTGGAGGTGTACCTGCAGATGTATTTCAAGGCAAAGAAAATCAGCCAAGACCTCAGAAAAAAAAAATGGGCCCTCCACAAGTCTGGTTCATCCTTGGGAGCAATTTCCAAATGCCTGAAGGTATCACGTTCATCTGTACAAACAATAGTACACAAGTATAAACACCATGGGACCACGCAGCCATCATACCGCTCAGGAAGGAGACGTATTCTGTCTCCTAGAGATGAATATACTTTGGTGCGAAAAGAGCAAATCAATCCCAGAACAACAGCAAAGGACCTTGTGAAGATGCTGGAGGAAACAGGTACAAAAGTATCTATATCCACAGTAAAACGAGTCCTATATCGACATAACCTGAAAGGCCACTCGGTAAGGAAGACAACACTGCTCCAAAATCACCATAAAAAAGCCAGACTACGGTTTGCAACTGCGGATGGGGACTAAGATCGTACTTTTTGGAGAAATGTCCACTGGTCTGATGAAACAAAAATAAAACTGTTTGGCCATAATGACCATCGTTATGTTTGGAGGAAAAAAGGGGGAAGCTTGCAAGCCGAAGAACACCATCCCAACCGTGAAGGACGGGGTGGCAGCATCATGTTGTGGGGGTGCTTTGCTGCAGGAGGAACTGGTGAAATGATGTGGATATATTGAAGCAACATCTCAAGACATCAGTCAGGAAGTTAAAGCTTGGTCAAAAATGGGTCTTCCAAATGGACAATGACCCCAAGCATACTTCCAAAGTTGTGGCAAAATCGCTTAAGGACAACAAAGTCAAGGTATTGGAGTGGCCATCACAAAGCCTTGACCTCAATCCTATAGAACATTTGTGGGCAGAACTGAAAAAGCATGTGCGAGCAAGGAGGCCTACAAACCTGGCTCAGTTACACCAGCTCTGTGAGGTGGAATGGGCCAAAATTCACCCAACTTATTGTGGGAAGCTTGTGGAATGCTACCCGAAACGTTTGACCCAAGTTAAACAATTTAAAGGCTACCAATACTAATTGAGTGTATTGTAACGACCCTGGGTTTATAAGCCCGGAAATCGACGCCGCTTGAGCAGGCTTTTGCGGCACAGTCGATAGCGCGCCGGACTTCGGGCTAGAAGGTCGAGGGTTCGAGACCTGCTCCCTGCCTGTTTCATTACAGTATGTAAACTTCTGACCCACTGGGAATGTGATGAAAAAAATAAAAGCTGAAATAAATCATTCTCTCTACTATTATTCTGACATTTCACATTCTTAAAATAAAGTGGTGATCCTAATTGACCCAAGACAGGCAATTTTTACTAGGATTAAATGTCAGGAATTGTGAAAAACTGAGTTTAAATGTATTTGGCTAAAGTGTATGTAAACTTCAACTGTACTTTGATGTTGTAGTGGGGACAATAACATTAGTCGTCTCTAAATGACACTAAGGACAATTTTATATAGCTTACATAATATAATGTAAAAAGAAAGAGACTTCGAGAGAGAGAGAGAGAGAGAAACAGAAATAGGGAAGAGTAAGAGAGAGAAAGGGATAGGAGAAAAAGAGAGATACAAAGAGTCTGAACCAGGAGTCCAGGGCCATATAGCATAACAGAATTTCCTACAAAGCCAATACAGTATGCTGCAGTAAAATCTAAAAATAAAGCTATCTCATGTGGCAGACATGAGACTTCACACTCACGGTTGATTCAACATGACCTTGACTTAGACAGAGAGAGACAGACAGCCCATCAGTAGAGATAGCCTGACGGAATTAGGCCAGTCTCCATCGGTCAGGGACCAGGCTCCTTACTGTAAAACAGTCATGAGTCCTACAGCCCAGATACAACAAAGACTGTGTCCACCAGGGGTGACCTCTATACTACAAACCTCTGCAACAACATCCTTTAAATGGTGACTCACAATGACAATTCCCAGCGAGTTGTATATAGGAGTATACGCTTTGTATACACAGCTCATCTCCTTGTCTTAAGACTCCAGAGCAAGGAAACAGAGGGTCCACAGAGAGTGGACCAACTAAAATAGCTCGGTCCCAAATGACCACCCGTGTGGAGGTAGAAACCGCGCAGAGACTGAAACTGCCTCCCTTCGTTTCCCACTTGGAGAGACGATGAGTATAGAAATAACCTGACTTGAACCATCGAGCCATGGCTGTCTAAATGCCCAGTGGTTTGCTGCTCTACTCAGGGAGTCCAGGCGTCTGATGGGTTCACGTCAGCCAGTTGTGACAGGCAGCACTGCTGGAGTCGAGTCACGTGGCCTAGTCTCCGAGCTGGTCGGATGGTGACGGAACCTGCGATTGAAAGGCAACAGCATGATGGCAGCACTCCCAGTGTTCACATGGAGGATGTCATCGGGGGGGTGTTGGGTTTGGGTTTTGATGCCCAGTTGACTGTTAGTGTGCCGTGTTTCCATAAGACTGAGCAGAGCTGTTGGCTCATGTAGAGATTTACTGGGGTGTGATATATGCTACTAGTGTTTACTACCACAGCCCACCAAGTCACAGCTACTTACAGCTACACTAAGCAGCAGTCTACCTCCACAACCTACCAAACCACTGCCATTCTCATGGGATTTCAGACATATTTGACCAAATGATTATTACAGGAGCTAGGAAAGTTCCTTAATCATGAGTGAACATTTGAGTCTAATCCTATACTACATGTAGCAAAAATATGGATGAGATGCCAACGGAATGACAATAGATGTTGGAAAGACAGCACAAACTAATCTGGGACCACTGTCCTGTGTCATCTCATAAATCTCCCAGTAAGCAGGGCAGGACAGCGATGCCACCTCCCATTCCCAGAGCCTCTACGAAGGTGTATAAATCTGCCTCCAGGCCCCAGCTCCATTCCCTCTCTGTCACCACCTGGACTGGTGCCAGCCACCTTTATGGGACTTGATTTCCATCGTGAACAGTAAGGCAGTACAACATACAGACAAGGTGAGGAGAGAGAGAGAGAGAGAGAGGGAGGGAGAAAATGGAGGGATGCGTAGAATGAAAAATCAGGCCAAGGAAATAGGGGAACGTTACAGGGCTGTTTTTTGGGGCAGAATGCATAACATTCAAACAGCATAGAGAAGAGAAAGACAACCCAGTTTCCTATCATCTAAATCCAAATTCAGAAGGTCCCAAATAAGTGTTTGGGTTATTTAACGATTAAAACCATGTGCTTGAAATCCCTCTGGGTTCATTTCAGGTAACAAGTGTACTTTCCAAGTGGTGAGAAATGTTGCCACTCCTGCAGTAGTTTCTCCATTCGTGTTTTTTTTTTTATACACCCTATCGTTCTCAGACAAGATCTCATGTTAAACAGTTATTTTCAGTGTTAAGAGTGACGCAGCATAGGGCATCTGATCTGAATGAGGAATTGAAAGGGCTTAATGAAAAATTGAAATTCTTACAGGAATGTCAAAAACCTGTAGTGCTGATCGATTAACCAAAATGTTGGTTATTTTTCGTATTTTTATTTTTACAATTGACCAATGTCATTTCAATTATTTGAATTCCATTACAATTTTTTTTTTTTTTTTTTTTTTTACCTGCGAGCTTAATGAGCACATCGCACACATTCTCTAGAGATAAATCGGATCTAAACTTATTAACTGTGCAATGTAGTAGGGAGTTGTAGTTTCCAACAGGCCAATATTTTACATAGTTTAGTGCATAAAACATGGTAATTAACAACAATGACCATAATCCATTGCGCATATATTTGTCCGGTCTGTTTCTTTTACGCTTGCTAAAAAGAACGCGCAATTGCGAGGTGATAAAGAGAGCAGCTGTTGCTTCGCGAGGTATCTCTACCTGAAAATACATGATCTAAGTGATTGATAGTTGGTATTCAGCTGTCATAAAAGTATGCCTTATTTACTTTGAAGAACTGCAAAATAGTGATTTTGTCAGACATCTCTATAGAGCTGCTGCCTATTCTGAGATGACTTGGAATGAAAAAATAAAGTCATCAAATAAAACAAAATGTAATGTACAAAACTGAAATATTTTATTAAAGTAATGTGAATAAATAATAAGCAGTAATGGGCAGTCACTACCATCATGGGACATTTATTAATTGTTTTATTCTGTGTTGTTACAGCATTACAGCATAAAACCCACAATGCATAGTGCATTTTTTTCTTATTTTTTTATAAATCGAAACCGAAAACCGTGGATATTTTTTAATAATCAAACTGAAATGACCTAAAAAAAAAAAAAAACTGCCTGCCACAGTGTTGTTTGAACACTATGCCTTTGAGGACAAATTCGAGAGCTATAGTTTCATGAGGTGCCATGGCTCCTTACTCCCCTCTGTTCATACTAACTAGCTGAGTCCCTGTCATCTTAGGGGATCCAATTCCTCAGCAAAAAAAAATGATTACATGACTTATTTGCTATCCTGCTAGCCGGTGTACTATTCACCAATGCCCTTTTAGAGTTCCAGGTTTCTGAGAAACTGTACAAAGCCACCTTGTTCCAGAAGCAGAGCCTCAAAGAGAGCAATCTTTGCTGTTGGCTCTCATACCTGTGCATTGATACGGTGTCCGGTAGCTACAATAGGAATGATACATTCTGACCATTCATGTCCTTTACCCAGTGTCTCAGAGAGTGCATGGGGGGAAAATTGTGTTATTTGTGCCATGTAGATTTATCAGTAACTAATGTTCTGCCCTCCACTCATTCCTGGAAGGCAATGTCCGACAGAGGCAATGGTACAGCACACAAGTGTGTCCACTGCCAACACTCCATACACCATGCCTGTCACGAGTCTTGTCCTGGAGGCAGAACTAAGCGGTTTCTCCTTAGATAAGCCAGCTGCAAAATTGGCTATATTATAAAAAGTAATGAAAACAAAAATGTGCTTTTTGGTCTTAATTTAAGGTTAGGGTTAGGCATTAGGGTTAGCAGTGTGGATAAGGTTCGGTGTAAAATCAGATTTTATGACTTTGTGGCTGTGCCAGCTAGGGATCACTATGCAGAGCTGCCTCCAGAACAATGACAAAAAACTATTTTCCCTGAACTCTAATTCAGGGAAAAGACATAATAAATTAACAAAAATAACAAAGCCAACATTTTTCTAAAGATCAGAGTATACACAATCCATTACTCATTCCAGTAATTCCCCATTTTACCCGATGTACCTACCGACGCTCCTGAAAAAATATATTAGGCATACTTTTTGCAAAGCTTAGACGAAAAACTGTTTCTCGTCTGATACTAGAAAACGCTTTGTCATCAGTTCGGGAAGTCTTCCCATCAGCTGAATTATATAGATAAGATGACTTGAATACAATTCAGCAGACAAGTACACAGCCCACTGACAATAGGAGGAACAAAACTAGACCGCTAGGGATAACTAAACAAAAGCTAGAAAGTCGTTCCAGGGCGAAAAGCAGAAATTTGTGAATGAATGCATGTGAGCAATAGCCTGGTTAACACAGATTGAATGCTGTGCTCACAATGATAAGTGCAGTGTTCAGTCTGATTTAACCAGGCTATCTGAGCATGGAGACAGAGCAGATGTGGACCAGGCTGTGGCCAGAACTGGCAGCTTGGTAACTCCATGGGGTATAATTGATGCAGTACAGGGCCCACTTAGCACAGTCTGACACTGATAGAATTTTCCCCTAAAGAAAGGAGACATACAACAAAGTACAGAGTGCGTTTTGGAGGATGACTAATGGTAAATCGGAGGGGTTCTCAGTCATGAAAGTACTACTCCAAAATGTCCATGCAAATCAATGCCAAATTCGGCAATTGGTTACTCAACCATTTTAGCAAAAACTGGAATTACCGGTATAATGCCCTTTCATCCTCTTCAGACACACCACCTCTCCAGTTCAGACTTCACTCCATTAGGAACACCATCAGCTTGCGCAGCGTTTCCCAAACTCGGTCCTGGGGACCCCAAGGGGTACAGGTTTTGTTTTTTGTTTTTTAACCCTAGAACTACACAGCTGGTTCAAATAATCAAAGCTTGATGGTGTCATTATTTGAATCAGCTGTGTAGTTCTAGGGTTAAAAAACAAAACGTGCACCCCTTGGGGGTCCCCAGGAGCGAGTTATGGAAACGCTGAGCTAGCCTTTTAGCTTCCCCTTTGTCGCATGCCATTTTAAGCAGCATGGATATATACAGAGAAACGCCAAGCCAGCTAAAGCTACAGACATAGAGCGCAGTGCAGTCAATGTTGATAGGGTCAGAAGCCAGGCCCCAAAAAATTGTTGCTGAACTCATTGCACCAATGGCCAACCTGAGAGTAGGCAGCAACACTGAACACATAGAACAAGAAATATGGTGCAGTATTAAAATAATAGTTGTTGGGGTCAATGTTGTGGTCAATTTAAAATGACTGCGTCATGTACTTTGAACAGAAATATTCCCTATTGTGTAAAAAGTACATTTAAAAATCCAAACTCCATGACTCCAATCTGTCAGACATTGTGATGAATTTGGCAGTCTCCCTAGCGCCTACGACAAAGAATGATCAATACAGCCAGAGGGACAATTTCAGGTTCAGCCCACCTCTTTGACCTCCAGTAGTCGGCCGGGATATTGGTTCTTGGCCCGTCGAGCAGCGGCTGGGGACTTGTGGTGGGTGATGGTCACGATGTTGCTCGGTGTGCCCGGACACGCCAAGTGCCTCTGGATACCAGGCGATGAGGAGGCTGGTGGGAGGAGGGAGACGCTACGGGACCGACCGGAAGACGACGAGCCCTGAGAGAGAAAGACAACAACAAAAAAAGAGCGAGGAGGGATATGTGAACTGCCACACCACTACTTCCTACTTCTATTTTCTTCTAACATTCTGTATCCTATGGTTTGTGAGTCAAACCAGAAAAAAAGGGCGTTTAGCCTTCTTGAATAAGCTTGGGTACTATATGAAAACCATGTTGCAACCAATGCCTGACGACGGGCAGCAAACCGAAGACTGCACCTTGTGATTTCCTTAAAAGGGTCCACATGTCAGTCGTATGAGGAGAACCGTGACTAAACCTTAGCCTGGGCCTCCCAAACCCCAAACAAAACCAGAGCAAAAGCTACCACCTTTCCAGTGAACTCAACTCCTAAATTAGCTTCAGGTTACTTCCCTCCTGACCAGAGCAAATAAGGTACGTAGAGGTGAACGAACAGAAATGTAAGAAGCCACCAACCAAACTTAAAAAGTGGACCTTTGCCTTCCGTCTTCTTTATAGCTCTACACCACTAACAAAATCAAATCCGGTTATCTCCTTCCTTCTTTCGCCTTCCCTCCCTCTCTCCCTTGCTCCGTCTCTCCATTTCCCTGTCCTCTGTATACTGTCTGCCATGTCTCTCAGTCGGAACCATCCATCAATTTACAGCAGTTCCAGAGAGACCGCGCACCTCCACCCTGGATACCAGAGGTCTGGGCACAGCACAGTCGAGAGAGAGAGCAGAGGCAAGATAGATAAATAGATCAAATAAACGACTCTCTCCCTGAGCACTGCTCACCGGAGGAGAAACAACTCGGCTTCCATTTTGGAAGCAGCAACTCTCACTCCCAGGACCACAGAGCCATAATAGTCACAAACGGAATAAGGCACATTGTGACACTGCAGGAAAGTGCAGGATACTTTATTTCCAATGGCCGCAAGTATGTATGTGTATCATTCAAATTCTCACCCTAACAACATTTCAAATCACGAGACGGCAGCTTTCTGTGAGAACAGGGCCATGCAGCTACAGCAGTGAGTAAATCAGATGGGGGGACACTCAGGATGGTTCCTCTTCATCAGAAGAGGAGGAGCAGGGATTGAACCAAAATGCAGCGGAGTTTGAAGACATGATTTATTAAAGAAAAAACAAGAAAACACGAACTTGACTAATAAACTAACAAAACAACAAACGGTGTAGACAGATCTGGACGACGGACTCACATAACACACGAGAACGCACAAACAGGGAAAAAAAAGCCTACACATAAATGACGATGAACAAACAAACCGAAACAGTCCCGTATGGTGCGACAAACACTGACACAGGAGACAACCACCCACAACGAACACTGAGAGACAACCTACCTAAATATGACTCTTAATTAGAGGAACGCCAAACACCTGCCTCTAATTAAGAGCCATACCAGGCAACCCATAAACCAACATAGAAACAGAAAACATAGAATGCCCACACAAACTCACGTCCTGACCAACTAACACATACAACAAACTAACAGAAATAGGTCAGGAACGTGACAATGGCAGAGTCATGGAGACGGAGAGAGGGAGCAAATGAGGACGAGTACCAAACCCAGAGAGAGAGAGAGAGAGAGAGAGAGAACCACCTGTATCACTGAAGCTGGGAGAGGAAAAGTTACTGTCATGCATGGCTTACGTTAGCTAGCAGATTTTAACGGGCTAATGTGATGCTCCATTAGCCATTACAAGATAGGTACTGTTTGTGGAGTAGCACAGAGAATTTGACCAACCTTAACTTGGCCATACAATCTTAGTTCTTGATTCAGCCAAACATTCATCTTTTAAAAATTGTGTCAGTTGCAGGTGGTTCATTTGAATTTAGAAAATGCTCCGTTATTAAAAAAAATAAATTTTTGCTCCATGAAGTAATCCAACAATGTGTCATTGATTGAGACAGGTGGGTCTACCCCAAAGCGCCGCATGTCACTCACCTGTGTCAATCAATGAGATAAGATTTTTAAATAAACAAGATGGAGGCATACACATAACAATGTAGTATTTTCAAAATTCAAACAAAGCACCTACAAATGGATATGCACATTTGTGGCCTGCTGGAGGTCATTTTGCAGGGCTCTGGCAGTGCTCCTCCTTGCACAAAGGCGGAGGTAGCGGTTCTGCTGCTGGGTTGTTGCCCTCCTACGGCCTCCTCCACGTCTCCTGATGTACTGGCCTGTCTCCTGGTAGCGCCTCCATGCTCTGTACACTACGCTGACAGACACAGCAAACCTTCTTGCCACAGCTCGCATTGATGTGCCATCCTGGATGTGCTGCACTACCTGAGCCACTTGTGTGGGTTGTAGACTCCGTCTCATGCTACCACTAGAGTGAAAGCACCGCCAGCATTCAAAAGTGACCAACACATCAGCCAGGAAGCATAGGAACTGAGAAGTGGTCTGTGGTCACCACCTGCAGAATCACTCCTTTATTGGGGGTGTCTTGCTAATTGCCTATAATTTCCACCTTTTGTCTATTCCATTTGCACAACAGCATGTGATATTTATTGTCAATCAGTGTTACTTCCTAAGTGGACAGTTTGATTTCACAGAAGTGTGATTGACTTGGAGTTATATTGTGTTGTTTAAGTGTTCCCTTTATTTTTTTTGAGCAGTGTAGTATCGCCAATTTAAGGTTGGTCGAAAATTCTCTGTGCTACTCCCAACATCACCTATCCTGTAATGCTAGCTAACGTTAATTTGTCCTGTTTAGCTAGCTTGCTGTTGCTAGCTAATTTGTCCTGGGATATAAACATTGAGTTGTTATTTTACCTGAAATGGACAAGGATCTCTACTCCGAAAATTAATCCACATATAAAACGGCCAACCGAATCGTTTCTAGTCATCTCTCCTCCTCCTTTTCATCGTTTAAATTATATGGTGATCGCATCTAAACTTTCATTGTATTACCACGACTACCGGCAAAACAGTTTTCGTCTTTCCATCACCCACGTGGGTATAACCAATGAGGAGATGGCACGTGGGTACCTGCTTCTATAAATCAATGAGGAGATGGGAGAGGCAGGACTTGCAGCGCGATCTGCGTCAGAAATAGGAACAACATCTATTTTAGCCCTTGGTGTCGCAGACACTCGTTGGCGCGCGCAAGCAGTGTGGGTACAATAATTGAATAACATGGGTTTCTAAATTTATTTTGCGGCGCACGCGACGTGTCCGGTCTGGTCAGCATGTTAGCCTGTTACAATCTGCTAGTAAGGCTAACTTATGAATCCTGCAAAGATTATTCAAGCTTGTGAACTATGCTACTTGTCCTACCTTTCAGTGGATACAGAAACAACTTCTCATGAGGTGTACTAATGAAACGCTCCAATTTCTGCATTCCATTGGTTCTCCAATTTTGGGAAGGGTAAAGATTTACCACCGCTTGGTTCATGCCTTTCCCTATTAGGAAACACTTGAGTGACTGAATCTACATACACGGTTCACATAATGCAATCACTCTCCGCTTACACAACCTCAGCAGTATTTCAACATGCTCCATTCCCCTCGTCCCAACAGGCACGTCTGCCCCTCACAGGTGTGCCCTTCCTGCTTAGGCTGACTTGGCCCTCCATCACAGAACGTGGGTGGTGGGCACCACATAGGTCAGGAGACGGTATCAAAAAGACAGAAATAATCTACTGAAATGTATCTACAGTGGGGCTGAGCTGGGCCGGTTAAGAGGAACCTGAAAGAGAGACTGGTACCGAATACCCGCCTGAGAAAACCACTCCTGTATCAAAATAAATGATATTCTAAGGGTTCTGTAGGGAATTACTTCCACAAAAGAGCCGGGATGAGAGGAATTTCAAACATCAAATGAGAGTTATTTTATAACACAGTAGAATCCGCTCTTCCACTACAGTGTGGTACAAAACGTTGCCTCAGGCAATAAGAGATGCCTTTCTTCCTTACACGAACCAACTACTGTACAAAGAAAGTCATTGTCAATACACCAGAGAAAGGATTGCCATTTGTAACTGGTGACCGACACTTTGAAAGAAATTGATTGAATACAAAGTTTAAATCTCCACCGAAAGCGTAAATAAGCAGCTAAACTGAGGAAAGTGCAGTTTACTTATCAGTTGTACACCCAGCATTGGCAATAATAAAAACTATAGAACAGAAATTCCCTCATTCCCCAAGTGTATTTCAGTGCTCAGGCTATTGTAGATTGTTTATGCTAAGCCAGGAATACATCTTAGACTTTGGAGGAGATGTGATACTGATCTCTGAGGCAGAATGGGAGGCTTAGACACGATTAGACTACTACGGTTGTCTGTCACGGTACAGGAACCCAAAAAAGCACACCCGCTTTTGACACGAGGGAAAAAAAACTCCTCTTCTTATGGGAGCCTTCCCCTTACTGATCCAAGTTAAGGAGTATAATTGGACTTCTGTCTAGTCAACTGTGCAGCACTTTTTGAAAAAGCTGTGTGTGAGAGTTTGCAATGAAAGTTTTCAAGCTGGTATTCAAGAACATAAAGGCTGTTTCTACACTTTCAAATATATGGAGGAGTGCAGAAAGTGAGAACCAGGACACAACGAGAGATGAAGACATGGACAAGCCTATAAGTGTATTTATGTCTATTTGTGTGTTTGTGTTGGATCTGTTATTTGTACAGGGAGAGTTGTTGGTACAGGGTAGTAGCTCAGGTGTGGACGGGTGCATCTTGACTCACCAGCCCCTCCTGGCTGCCTCCCGTCGTTCCCTCCGCACTCAGGTGCTCATCCGATCCCTTAAACTTCCAGACCTAAGGCCAAACACACAAAAAAAACATAGAACTCAGTACAGGGTCGTGTTCAGTAGCTGGGGAAATGGAAAGATACAACCTGAACTTGTCTAATAAGAAAAGCTCATTTTTGTTTCCCCATTACAAAACTAAATGTGCCCTAATGAACATGACCCAGATGCAAAACGGATGAAGTTTCTACCGTCCACTGTTAAAATGAACTGGGTCGGCACACTACTATACAGTAGGTTCTAAATCTTCCCTGTTCCCTTCACAACCCAGTGACTTCCAAACCAGGCTGTCAAGGCCCACAGCAGAGATCCAGAGGATGGGGTAACTCCATAATGAGGCTGATACTCCACTGTCACATGGAGACTGGCTTCAATGTACCCCCGGACAGACACAGTGCATAGCCAGCAGAGACCAACAATAGGGCTGTACAGGAGCTCCAGAGATGGTGAATGCATGGTCTGCGACCCTCTTATCTATTATACCAAGAGAGCAGGAGTCCATAACCAGCCATACTGCCCCAAATTCTATTCACTCTCCAAATCAAGTCTACATTGGCAATGGATTAACACAAACTCATTTACATAAGGTAACGTGTCCGATTGTCTTTTTTGACAGGACACAGGAACAATATTTATGAGAGTTATTGTGCCACGAGGCAGGGGTGGAGGAAATGGGGCCGATGCATAATAGGAGAGCGCGAGGAGATGCAGACAGAGAGAGCATTGTTTGTAGACTGCTGCGGTGCGCACTCACACAAATCAGTCTGTAGACATGGGGAGATGGTGGGAGAGGGAGAGAGAAAGCGAAGGAGAGAGAGCGAGCGAATGAAAGGAAGAGAAAGAGCAAAATATAGTATGCTGAAGAATTGGCCATTTGCTGGAACAAATGTAAGTACAAAAGGAAAAAATACATTTTAATACAGACAACACAATATGCTGCAGTAATTTATTTATTTTTTTAAACGAAACTCTCAGGTGGCAGTCCTGATTCAACAAGACCTCGACTTGAATCTGACTTTCACAGACTTTCCCACACAAAAACTTCAGAAATAAAATAGTTCATAGGTTTGGAAGGGTTCCACTTCGAAGCTATTGCCAGGTGGCATGTACCCAGGTTACCCATCACTCTCAAACAGACAGAGGATCAGGGATGACACTATTTAAAAAAAAAAAAAAAAAAAAAAAAAAAAGGGAATAGCTGACTACCATAAGTCCTACTGTAGCAGCCGCAGAGCCCTATGGGAGAAGATAGCAGGAGAGTCAGAGGGGTAGAGGAGGGAGGAGCAAGTGTACGAGCGGGTGCCAAGATAAGGTGGGATCTAATAGAGAGGATCACTCGCCGAGGTGATGGTAAGCATTCGTGTCTACACTAGAATTACTCATCTGGTATACAGAGCCTCTATAAAGTATTCACACCCCTTGACTTTTTCCACATTTTGTTGTGTTACAGGCTTAATTTAAAATGGATTACATTGAGATTTTGTGTAACTGGCCGCAAAACAATTCCCCATAATGTCAAAAGCGGAATTATGTTTTTAGAAATATTTACAAATTAATTAAAAATGAAAAGCTGGAATAGCTTGAGTGAATAATTATATCAACCCCTTTGTTATGGCAAGCCTAAATAAGTTCAGGAGTAAAAATAAATCACATAATAAGTTGCGTGGACTCACTCTGTGTGCAAGAATAGTGTTAAACGTGATTTTTGAAGGACGACCTCATCTTTGTACCCCACACATACAGATAATTGTAAGGTCCCTCAGTCGAGCAGTGATTTTCAAACAGATTCAACCACAAAGACCAGGGAGGTTTTCCAATCCCCAGCAAAGAAGGGCAGTTGTAGGTAGATGGGTAAAAAATCAAAAAAAGCAGACATTGAATATCCCATTGAGCATGGGAAGTTAACAATCACACCCTGGATGGTGTATCAATACACCCAGTCACTACAACGATACAGGTGTCCTTCCGAAATCCTGAGCGGCAGGTAGCCTAGCGGTTAAGAGCGTTGGGCCAGTAACCAAAAGGTTGCTGGTTTGAATCCCCAAGCAGACTAGGTGAGAAGGAAAAAAAACTGTCTTGCCCTTGAGCAAGGCACTTAACCCTAAATGTCACTCTGGATAAGAGCGTCTGTTAAATTACTAAAATGTCAAATTCAGTTGCCAGGAAGACAGAAGGAAACCGCTCAGGGATTTCACCAATGGTGAATTTAAAACAGTTTCAGTTTAATGGTTGTGATAGGATGGATAAACAACATTGTAGCTCCACAATACTAACCTAAATGACAGAGTGAAAAGAAGGAAGCCAGTACAGAATAAAATACTCCAAAACATGTATCGTGATTGCAATGAGGCACTAAAGTAAAACTGCAAAAAATGTCCTGAATATAAAGTGTTATGTTTGGGACAAATCCAATAGATCACTGAGTATCACTGTTCATATTGTCAAGCATGGTGGTGGCTGCATCATGTTATGGGTATGCTTGTAAAAAAAACTGCCAAAATCCTAGAAAACCTGGTTCAGTCTGCTTTTCAACAGACACTGGGAGACAAATTCATCTTTCAGCAGGATAATAACCTAAAACACAAGGCCAAATATACACTGGAGTAGCTTACAAAGATGACGTTGAATGTTCCTGAGTGGCCTAGTTAAAGTTTTGACTTAAAATTGGCTTGAAAATCTAGGGAAAGACTTGAAAATGGCTGTCTAGCAATGATCAACAACCAACTTGACAGAGCTCAAATCATTTTCTGGAGAATAATGTGCAAATATTGTACAATCCAGGTATGAAAATATCTTAGAGACTTACCCAGAAAGGTGATTCTAACATGTATTGACTCAGGGGTGTGAGATAAATGAGATATTTCTGTATTTCATTTTGAATAAATTTGGTAACATTTCTAAAAATATGTTTTCACTTTGTCATTATGGGGTATTGTGTGTAAATGGGTGAGAGAAAAAAAAAAGATATTTTCAATTTAGGCTATAAAAAAACGAAATGTGTAATAAGTCAAAGGGTATGAATACTTTCTGAAGGCTATGAACGTTATCTACTGTGCCTGCGGTGTGCATTGAGACTGCATGAAAGCTAAACAATTCCAAAATCCAACCACTATAGGAAAGAGCATTTGCCGTTTCAGTGTGCCAACAGTGCACCCAACAACAAGGGTTTGCAACAAAACCTCACAACCACAAAGTTACTTTCTCTCAAACTACTTCACTTCTCCCACTATCGACTCCTACACTAATACCATAGTTGTCCATTCAAGCCATCTGTCAAAAGCCATATTTACAGCAATTTAATTTCCTCAAAAAGGTGCCTGAACCCAAGTAATTCAATCAATCTGAGCTGTGCTTACAGAAGTGGGAAATACCTGCGATGAGATTTGTAAACTCAGCGGTATATCAGTCTCTAATATCCAGGCTGTAACACAACCAACCGTGATTGGGAGTCCCATAGGGCGGCGCACAATTTGCCCAGCGCCGTCCGGGCTTGGCCGGTGTAGGCCATCATTGTAACTAAGAATTTGTTCTTAACTGACTTGCCTAGTTAAATAAAGGTTAAATAAAGGTTAAATAAAGAATAAAAATGCAAGGGATAGTCATGGCTTCCCTGTCACTGCACTGCTCTTCCTGAGGGACATATTCCAGGAGCTAGACCTTAGTAGTGACTGCAGTGTGTGTGTGTGTGTGTGTGTGTGTGTGTGTGTGTGTGTGTGTGTGTGTGTGTGTGTGTGTGTGTGTGTGTGTGTGTGTGTGTGTGTGTTGTACACACCTTGGCACTGCTGTCGGAGTGGCGTCTGGCGCACGCTTGGAGTTGGTTCATCCAGAACCGCTGCTCTTTGGCGTCGGATGCTACGGAGACACAAAAGGAGCGAATCAAAATGTTCATTATCCGATAACCATCATCGTCACAATGGGAGAAATAGGACATCGTCATTATACGAGTTAGTGGTCAGTTCAATATGTAGGCAGTCATCACAAAATGTGTGTCATTATGTGTCGCATGTCACTTTTCAGATTGATAATGTGTCAGACACATTATCAGCCAATGTGCTGTGTATTCTGTTACAGGGTCAGGGCCTGACAATTGTAGTGCATCAGGTTTGTTTATGTCGATCCCAAACTCCCTGTGTAGGGGCTTGTAAACTACTGCACTTTACAATAGTGTCTGTGTTCATATTCTACAACTCACTAAAACATATTCTAAGACACACTTTCAGAAAGCTTGATCTTTAACCTAAACCCTCAATAATGGGGGGGGGGGGGGGGGGGGGGGGCACAACAGTGTCTGTGCGATTAGCTAAAATGGCAGACATTTCACTGCGGCCCAGAGACAGCCTGTTATCCAAACACCAACCATGGAAAAGGTGACTCACCCTTTTGTTTTACAAGCCAGTAAACTGTCCTCCGAGGCCAGACACGCCAATAAGCCCGTCTCATTTCATTAACCGATTAATTGGCAGAGCCTGCTTTGTCCAGCCTGATGTCTATAAACGGTACAACCTCTTTCGTCTAGACAAAGCTAGACCAATTGTGGATATCATTCTGACTGACTGGTAAAACTTTACTTCAAGACCAACTCAGCATCTCAACCTATTATTCAGTGAGATACAATTTGATAGTATGTACCAAAGTCTCCAGTCTCCATGGTAACGCTCCAAGGAGAAAATAAGAACATTTCATTAGCAACGGAACCGAATATAGCAGCATTGTCTGGACTCCTGGAGTCCTTTATAGTGATTAACTGAAACAAATGGGCACGATCATAAACGATGGAGTGCGCAATGCTGAATCTATTCATGCGAGTTTAGCTCGAGAAAGAGTCATTTCTCGGAACGGTAATGGTCTCATTTGAGCATCGTGACATGAGTTTCTGTCAATCACTTAAGGCCTACACTATTTTTTAAGCACCTGAAATGTCGCTTGAGTGAGGAGGCAGAAGGAGACACATCCACACCAACAAATGTCAAATGAGACACTTAAAACAGTGAACATCTCCAGTGAACAGCTCCTCTGCTCTCTCAAGAGAAGGCTGTGTTCACGTAGGCCATTCATAATGAAACACCTGTACCCAGCTGTCTGTTAAAACCCTCCCCTCCCAGTGATTCCTTCTACATCAGCGGCATATCTTTTCCTTTCAAAACGTCTCAGTGTAGAATCTGCGACACATTTAGAGCAGCAATTATGGGTCTTGATTTATACAAGCTTTGCCGTGATTGTTCATTACAGCTAGCTAATTATGTACAGAGGTGGATCTGGCAGTGCCGAGCGGTTATGTTTATATGCAAATATGCACCTGTTTCCAATGGCGAAAAAGACGCTAAGTCGCTAACATGAGCTACTTGCACACTAATCCGTACTTAGCGAAGACCAGGTGGTTCTTGTGCTCGGTCTAAAAAAGGTAACTCCAAAAGACTGCCAATGCTAATCAAAGATTCAAAGCTGGTGTTCTGTTCAAAAAGGTCCCTGGTTTGATGTTGGAGGGGTGGCAGTTTCCATTCAGTTGATGAATGAGCCACGCTTGTTTTGGCAAACGAGATCAAGCAGCACAAAACAGTCCGACCCATTTGCAACGGCGGAACGACGGTCTCCCGTCCTAATCAACAATGCTCTACAGATGCCATTTCAATAACACCATCTCTTTCAATCAAGGGGGTCAACGTACGCTTCAATATAGGCTATAAAGAGAGGGCACTAATGTCTATCCATTGCCATTCAAGCATTTAACCATGACCATGTAATTACACTGATGCTAATTACAATGATCGAGTGGATGTTCTTGGCTAAAATAATAGTCTCATACATTTGAGGGAGCTGGTGGGGGATCTGATTAAGGTGAATGGAGATAATATGATAGGGCAGCACTCTGAATATGTACTTAATAACTGCTGGAAGTTATTAAACATGACTACTATGGGACAGTAGGGGTTATTGCAGTTGCTGGGAGGAACATAAGCCCGGGGCTTATCCTACGCAGTGCAAGGGTTAAAAATATATATTTTTTTTAAATCACTAAATTTGTCTTTTGACCAATGAGATCCACTCTGAAAAAGATCTGATGTGATTGGTCAAAAGCCCAATTAGTGGAAAAAAGAGCAGAATTGGGCTGCCTGTGTAAACGCAGCCTTTGTCACCAGATCTGAACCCAATTGAACACTTGCGGGAGATTCTAGCGTGGCGCCTGACAGCGTTTTTCACCACTTTCAACAAAACAGTTCCAGACACGTGTAGAATTTATGCCAAGGCGCAATGAAGCTATTCTGGCTGGTGGTGGCCCAACGCCCTATTAAAGTCACACACATCGTTCAGCGAGCTGTGTTTTTGCTACCACCCGCTATAGACGTGTGACTTGACATTTTCACTTGATTCCACGTGTAAAAATCGGTGTGCACCCAGTTCGCAAATTAAAGCTAGCATCTCTGAACAGAGTGCTAAGTACTCTCTGCCAGCAAATGCTATTGGTGTGTCTGAGCCCTGAGACACTTTGTGTTTGCTTTCTTTTTGCCATCCCTAGTATGTAGAAGTAATATGGATCCTTATTCTGGATGAGATTGAATTTGTTCTAGGCAATATTAAACATTTTATAAACTGGATGGTTCGAGACCTGAATACTGATTGGCTGATAGCCGTGGTATATCAGACCGTATAGCACTGGTATGACAAAACGTTTATTTTTACTGCTCTAATTACGTTGGTAGACAGTTTATAATAGCAATAAGGCACCTCAGGGGTTTGTGGTATATGGCCGATATACCACGACTAGGGGCTGTGTCCAGGCAACAGCCCTCAGCCGTAGTACATTGGCCATATACCACAGGCCCTTGTGCCTTATTGCTTAATAATACTACTTCAATAAGTCACAATAATGTCTGATATGCAGTCAGGCATCTCAATTAGCCCCCTTGAAAAGCCGTGAGACCCTTCTAAACAGCCCTCGTGTCTTACTCCTGGCATAATCTGATCAACAGCTTTAAAAATTTGCCATTTGATAATTCAAACAGGATTTAATTCATGCTGTTTTCACCTCTTTATTTCATACACTCTGGAGCAATGAGCATGGCTCCGGGCAAAGCTCAAAACATAATGCTCCCGCTTATTCGACTAAAACTAATTACCCTATGCTGCCTTGGTTGGATATCCGATGAAGACGAAGCCTGTGCTTTAGCGTCTGTATCAGATCTCACATAATTCCACATGGCTTGAATACCACATTCTTAAATTCAACTCAAAATGTTTATTAAGAGTTGAGATCAAATGTTCGACCAAGGACACCTGAAGGGAGATTATATGCACCTTCTCCAGCGACTTGACGTTTGACAGTTTGTGAAGGGGGATTCAAGGACATCCACATCACGATAAGAAAGGACACATTCACAGCTGGGGCTGTACACAAATCACCCGTAAGGCGATACTACAGAGGTCTGTTGCTGCAGAATCACCAAACAGGAAACGTGTTCCTGGTGAACCTTGAACTTCTCCCCTTCCCAGTTGAAGCCGGGGTTGCCATGACAACTCGTGTGAGATTTAAGGTGTACCTACTAATTCTTAGTCAAAGACTCATGAAAGGTCGCTCGCTACACTACAGGGCGGTGGGTATTGTTCCCCGTCATTTGGCTTAATTCAAATGTCACCATCCCAATCAGAGGAATGACTTGTTCGCCACTAAGTATAGTGTTTAGACCTTCCAGAAAAACATACACCAAACTAGCTTCTTTGATAAGGATTGTAATTTTACCTTTTTATTTAATCTGTATCTCGTTCCATCCCTACATTGTAGACAGTGGATCCCTGCTCCTACATTGATTTGCTACAATTACTTATTCTCTGTGGGACTATATCGCTTGCTCGGAGCTCAATAGATGGATCACTGAGTCATCCACAGATACAGGGCAAGTTATTCTGATACCTCCCTTGGGGAATGTACAGGGACATTCCACAAACTAAAGCGACAGGGAGTCTCTTGCTTCATCAGTGGATACAGGCTTCGGACTAGGGCCGGGACGAACTGCGATACTTGTTAGTCTCGTGGCAAGGAAACGAAACACAAATCGGATTCAATTTCTTCAGGTAAACAGCCCTAATGTTGGAAACAAACAACCTTATGTTGTCATCCAGAGTCACACACCCCCCCCCCCCCAAGCTATTTCACATACAGCAGGTTTTTAAAAAGGACCAAAGAGTTTGGTCTGCTTCGTCTTTTAATTTTTGCCATGGAAAAAAACATTGCGGTACTGGTATCATCCCATCCCTACCTCTGACAGAGCGAGCCTGTAGCATAGTGACCAGTTTAAACCCAATGGACCTCAACCATAGCTCATAGAGGGGAGTGTCCCTTTTGACAGGATGTATCGACCAGTACAGTTACCCTGTTCAAACGTTCAGCAATGCGACAAGGCAGCTTATATAGAACACCTGTGTAGCCCACTCATGCTAGCTCAAGAGAACTCCTGTCAAGTGTGGGAAATGGAGTTGGCAAATTGAAAGTTAGTAATGTGACTCATGAAATATTCATGAAGCTAAGTTACAACATCACAGGTTCATTTCCATTACACACTTTTCCAAAAACAAAGACTGGGTTGTTGGGCATGTTTTTTCCCAGGTGCACAATTTAAGCGGCTTGAAGTGGCATCACTATATTGCGCAACTGCAAAACACCCACAAGGCAATGCAATTTTCCCACTGTCCCCATGCAATCTCCCTGAATACCCAATCTCTGACTAATAAGGGTTAGCGTACCTCTGAGCTTGTAAAGCTCGCCATTGAATGAGTTGACGATGAACATGTGTGGTGCCTCATCGCTCTGGACAACCGACGCACCGATCAGAGGCAGAGAGCCCCTGGGCTTCTGGCTCTTGCCATGTTCATGTACAAAGTACTGCAGCTGTCCCAGCTCTGGATCCAACACAAAGTACCTGCAGGAGAGGGTGAGAGAAAAGGGAGGGAGGGGAGAGAAACACAAATAAATGATCATATAAAATGTCCTCATCATTGTTTAAGGCTTATTCTATCGCTTTAGCAGTAAGTGCAACTGCTAAGTAATACAGTGATGATCGAGAGAGAGAGAGAGAGAGAGAGCACACGTACAGGATGGGTGAAATCCACCACTAAAATTACTCTCACCTTTCATGCCAAAAAATCTTGCCAGATTTACAGGAGCTCGTCGTTATAGAAGCGTCAGCCACATTACTGAGCGTATTAAGAAGTGACATCAACACCTACCCACCAACTACATCTCAAACGACCCAAGTAGTCCTTAAGAGTGCATAGGTACCATGAGTGGAGCAGCTGGAGCCCACAGCTCGCGGGGTGAACATTTTACAGAATCAGACAGGTTTGTAACCTTTGTGATTAATAAATGCCTTCTAGCTTAGGCCTAACTGAAATACAGTCAGAGCCTGAGAGCCTGCAATATGACACACACACACACACGTCCTGGCTATGGGACATATCCTATTGGACTGACTTGTCCCGACAAAGCATTCATGACATAGCTAGCGTGTCACCCTGTTTGGTTGGCTTTCATTGTACGGAAGTGTTGTTAACCGGAAATGATCTTGCTGCCGATCAATCGTCTCTTTCCACGCGCTATTAGAGAAGCGGCTCTATTGACCAGGCTTTGGAACAAGCCGAGTGAGCACTTACTTACAGGTCAATGCAAACCACAGACAAAAAACGACACAATCCTCCACACTGCCACAACCAGAACCGAGAGGATCATCATAGACCGTTTTCACATTGACGATGGCAAAGGGATATTTGAGAGAGGTATCGATTCTTAAGAGACAATACCGTTGTGTAAAACTAGAAAAAACGCCATGTCTCGAGCGCTACCTCGGGAGGTCGCACATGGCACTGGCCCAACAATTACCCCCCCCCCCCCCCTTTGAGCATGGAATTGTCTCGTTAAGCTGAACACTACTACAGTATAAATGATAATAGCAGAGCAATGTTTTTTTTTATACAGCTGAAATGGTTTTTTGATAGTACAAATAAAATATACATACAAATAAAATATGTTTTTTCAATTTGTAACATTGCGTGATGATTTCTGAGGTGGCACCACAGGTCCCAGAGAGGGAAAATAGTTTTGCTGAGGCCCAGAGTTTTTCCTGATCGGATAGACTAACTTCACCAGGTAAAACTCTGAACCCTAGTGGTACGGTAGGACATAGTAATACGTCAACCGAAAAAAAAAAAGGAAAATAAAAACGGTTTTATATGGGCTATGGTGGGCCCAGATTCTTTCTAATCAGGTCAAATGGTTAAAAAAAAAAATCCTGGAAAAAGTTATGGCCCTAGGGAGGATGAAAACAAAGTCCTGTCAAACAAATCATGAGGCGAATCAGTCAAAAAAGCAGTATTGTCCCTCGTTTTAAAGCTTGTGTCAATATTTTCTATAAAACCAAACCCGCTGTACTGATCTCTGCAACATGGATAGATGGAAATCGCCACACAATGCTACAAGAAACAAACACTACGTGTACAAAACATTAACACCACCTTCCTAATATTGAGTTGTGTGCCCTCATTCTTCATACATTTGGATAAAATAGATAATTATTGCCATTTTACCACCATCTTAATATCTCTAAACATAATACCATAGTAGACACTGTGTAAAGCACAAACTGCAAGCTTAAGTCATGTTAAATAAACAAAAAATCTAGACAAAGCACACTAATTGGACCGAGTGTTCTCTCTACTACACCGGCTCTGACGCTCGTCAGATGTGGCAGGGCTTGCAAACTATTACAGATTACAAAAGGAAACCCAGCTGCGAGCTGTCCAGTGACGTGAGCCTACCAGATGAGCTAAATACCTCATGTACTTGCGTCGAGGAAAGCAACACTGAACCATGCATGAGAGCACCAGCTGTTCCGGACGACTATGTGATCACGCTCGCCGTAGCCAATGTGAGTAAGACCTTTAAAACAGGTTAACATTCACAAGGCAGCAGAGCCAGATGGATTACCAGGACACGTACTCAGAGCATGCACTGACCAGCTGGCAAGTGTCTTCACTGACATTTTTAACCTCTCCCCGACCCAGTCTGTAATACACACGTTTCAAGCAGACCATCATAGTCCCTGTGTCCAAGAACGCCAAAGTAACCTGTCTAAATTACTATTGCCCATGTAGCACTCACAAATACTTTGAAAGACTGGCCATGGCTCACATCAACATCATCATCCCAGACCCACTCCAATTCACATACCGCCCCAATAGATCCACATATGATGCAATCTCTACTGCACTCCACACTGCCCTTTCCAACTGGACAAAAGGAACACATATGTAAGAATGCTGTTCATGGACTATAGCTCAGCACTAAACTAAGGACACAGGGATTAAACGTCTCCCTCTGCAACTGAATGCTGGACTTCCTGACAGGCCACCAGCAGTATACCACCCTGCATTCCACAGCTGGCTTGTCTCTGAAGCTAAGCAGGGTTGGTCCTGTTCAGTCCCTGGATGGGAGACCAGTTGCTGCTGGAAATGGTGTTGGAGGGCCAGTAGAAGGAACTCCTTGCTCTGGTCTAAAAATAAATAAAAAAATAGACCAATTCCCCAGAGCAATGTGTAGGGTGCCGTCTTTCAGATGGGACATTAAACAGTGTCCTGACTCTGTGGTCACTAAAGATCCCATGGCACTTATCCCGGAGTCCTGGCAATTTGATCCTCATACCGTCATGGTCACCTAATCATCCGCAGCTTCCAATTGACTCATTCACCCCCCCCCCTTCTCTCACCTGTAACCATTCCCCAGGTCGTTGCTGTAAATGAGAATGTGTTCTCAGTCAACTGATCAGGTTCAAAAATAAAACTGGTGAGGGTGGGCAACACATCCGCCACTCTGACCCTCAACACGGGGACCCCTCAGGTGTGCGTGCTTATGCCGCGTTCAAAACAACTTGGAAGTCAAATCATGACGTCAGTGATCCTAAGGTTGGAAAGTCAGAGCTCTACAAAGAGGACCGAGTTGGAATTCTGAGGTGGATGACCGTTCAAATAGATTTTCTCCCAGTCGGAGCTAGTTTTTTGTCCAAAGTTCCCAGTTGTTTTCAACACGGCATAAGTCCCCTCCTGTACTCCTTGTTCACCCACGACTCAACATGTCTGTAGTGGAGCGGGTCAAGAGCTTAAAGTTCCTTGGTGTCCACATCACCAAGGACCTATCATGGTCCAAACACACCAAGACAGTCGTGAAGAGGGCACGACAACACCTCTTCACCCTCAGGAGGCTGAAAAGATTTTACATGGGCCCTCAGATCCTCAAAAAGTTCTACAGCTGCACCATTGAGAGCATCTTGACTGGCTGCATCACTGTTTGGTATGACAACTGCTCGGCCTCCGACCGCAAAGCACTACAGATGGTAGTTCGTATGGCCCAGTACATCACTGGGGCCGAGCTCCCTGCCATCCAGGACCTCTATACCAGGTGGTGTCAGAGGAAGGCCCTAAACATTGTCAAAAGACTCCAGCCACCCAAGTGAGACTTTTCGCTCTGCCGCCACACGGCAAGCATTACCGGAGCGCCAAGTTTGGGACCAAAAGGCTCCTGAACAGCTTCTACCCCCAAGCCATAAGACTGCTGAACAGTTCATCAAATTGTAATGGTTTTGACTTGAATTGAGGCTATGGTTGGTTAGGGGTGCCAAGTATGTCGTGCCTACCAGAGAAAAGTTTGATTTCTCCTTTTGTTTGTGAGTTGGTCGCACTGGTCAGTCAAGTCTACACCAATGCAAAAGGACTTATGTAAAAGTCAGCGTTGTAAAATTTGCTTTGCATAAACATTGAAAAAAAATAACTTCTTATGCATTGGTTGTATAACGAAAATAAATGACAACGTAAATAATAAATGTCGCAACAGGTCTCAAAATAATAACAGCTTAGGTTCACTTGTAAAATGTCCCGTACCTCGGGCATAAAAAAAAATTGTCCGGACAGGTAAATGGTTCGAGTGAAATCCAGGTGAACTCAGTCATGCAATTGCCCTAAATAAACAGTGCATAAAACAACCGCCATAGCAAACCTAGCACCATAAACACTCCCGGACACAATTCAAATGATTAGGATTCACAATAGGCCTACTGTAACAACTTGGTGTAAAGCATACGCAACACAGTGGAAACCACAAAGAAAACAAATCCAATACTGTATGGTTAAAGTCGTCAGTCAGTCGGGTCCATCAGTTGGATTCCAGCTGAGAAAAAAACAGCACCCAGACCCGGCTTTGATCAATGGAACTCTGCATCCTGCACAGTGCACCGTTCCAATTGGTACATTTGCAGACATAGGATTCATCGCACACACACACGGGAGACTTAAATAGAACCTCCTTATATAACCCAAATCCTCCATATTACACTCAGATCATAACCAGCCCAGCCATAGCATAGCTACTGAATGATGTTCAAGTGCCCAGAAGAACAGAAATCTTATTATGAAGTGTGTCCTGTGAGAAGACACCAATTTTAGAGTAAAAGATATCCTCCTCTCTGCTCCACACGTGATACACCATGAAGACCTAAATGTGACTAGGACATTGGTTTATACAAAGTATAGTAATATTATAGTGACTACAGCCAGGTAACCTTTCTGCCAATGTAGTTAAACATGACAGAATAAGTGTCTGAAATGTTCTTGCGACCATTTTCCCCTCATATTTCAAATTTAAAATGTGAAGCACTGAGTTAAATGTGAAAGTGCAGCGTCATATGCAACAACAAAAAAATTGTTCATCCGGGTTGTTTTGAAATGATTTCTCCTCAGGTCTGTGCCGTCCCATTGGGGAACCAGCCTCGAGTCGCTACTCTACCCCCCCCCCCACCAGAGATGCAAAAATGTTATATATATATATAACTTCAACTGTGAGCAACGGAATCTAAAACAAAAATCCAGAAAATCACATTGTATGATTAAGTAATTAATTTGCATGACATAAGTATTTGATCACCTACCAACCAGTAAGAATTCCGGCTCTCACAGACCTAGTTTTCCTTTAAGAAGCCCTCCTGTTCTCCACTCATTACCTGTATTAACTGCACCTGTTTGAACTCGTTACCTGTATAAAAGACACCTGTACACACTCAAACAGACTCCAACCTCTCCACAATGGCCAAGACCAGAGAGCTGTGTAAGGACATCTGGGATAAAATTGTAGACCTGCACAAGGCTGGGATGGGCTACAGGACATTAGGCAAGCAGCTTAGTGAGAAGGCAACAACTGTTGGCGCAATTATTAGAAAATGGAAGAAGTTCAAGATGACGGTCAATCACCCTCGGTCTGGGGCTCCATGCAAGATCTCACCTCGTGGGGCATCAATGATCATGAGGAAGGTGAGGGATCAGCCCAGAACTACACGGCAGGACCTGGTCAATGACCTGAAGATAGCTGGGACCACAGTCTCAAAGAAAACCATTAGTAACACACTACGCCGTCATGCATTAAAATCCTGCAGGGCACGCAAGGTCCCCCTGCTCAAGCCAGCGCATGTCCATGTAACGGATGTGAAATGGCTAGCTAGTTAGCGGTGGTGCGCGCTAATAGCATTTCAATCGGTTACGTCACTCACTTTGAGACCTTGAAGTAGTGGTTCCCCTTGCAGAAGCTGCGGCTTTTGTGGAGCGATGGGTAACGACGCTTCGTGGGTGTCAGTTGTTGATGTGTGCAGAGGGTCCCTGGTTCGCGCCCGTGTCGGGGCGAGGGGACGGTCTAAAGTTATACTGTTACATCCAGGCCCGTCTGAAGTTTGCCAATGACCATCTGGACGATCCAAAGGAATGAGAGAAGGTCATGTGGTCTGATGAGACAAAAATAGAGCTTTTTGGTCTAAACTCCACTCGCCGTGTTTGGAGGAAAAAGAAGGATGAGTACAACCCCAAGAACACCATCCCAACCGTGAAGCATGGAGGTGGAAACATCATTCTTTGGGGATGCTTTTCTGCAAAGGGGTCAGGACGACTGCACCGTATTGAGGGGAGGATGGATGGGGCCATGTATCGCGAGATCTCGGCCAACAACCTCCTTCCCTCAGTAAGAGCATTGAAGATGGGTCGTGGCTAGGTCTTCCAGCATGACAACGACCCGAAAACACACAGCCAGGGCAACTAAGGAGTGGCTCCGTAAGAAGCATCTCAAGGTCCTGGAGTGGCCTAGCCAGTCTCCAGACCTGAACCCAATAGAAAATCTTTGGAGGGAGCCTAAAGTCCGTATTGCCCAGCGACAGCCCCGAAACTTGAAGGATCTGGAGAAGGTCTGTTTGGAGGAGTGGGCCAAAATCCCTGCTGCAGTGTGTGCAAACCTGGTCAAGAACTACAGGAAACGTATGATCTCTGTAATTGCAAACAAAGGTTTCTGTACCAAATATTAAGTTCTGCTTTTCTGATGTATCAAATACTTATGTCATGCAATAAAATGCAAATTAATTACTTAAAAATCCTACAATGTGATTTTCTGGATTTTTGTTTTAGATTCCGTCTCTCACAGTTGAAGTGTACCTATAATAAAAAATGACAGACCTCTACATGCTTTGTAAGTAGGAAAACCTGCAAAATCGTCAGTGTATCAAATACTTGTTCTCCCCACTGTGTGTGTGTGTATACACACACACACACACACACACACACACACACACACACACACACACATACACACACACAAATTGATCAGAAATACAGTGTAGACATCATTAATGTTGTAAATGACTATTGTAGCTGGAAACGGCAGATTTTTTATGGAATATCTACATAGGCGTACAGAGGCCCATTATCAGCAACCATCACTCCTGTGTCAAATGGCACGTTGTGTTAGCTAATCCAAGTTGATCATTTTAAACGTCTAATTGATCATTAGAAAACCCTTTTGCAATTATATTAGCACAGCTGAAAACTGTTGTGCTGATTTAAAGAATGAATAGTCATTTACAACATTAACGATGTCTACACTGCATTTCTGATCAATTTTATGTTATTTTAAAAATGGACAATTTGTTTTAGAAATGTTCTTATTTTTGAAAGAAAAGCTAAGTGACCCCAAACGTTTGAACGGTAGTATATATAATAATTGTACATTTCGTGCAATTCAACACTTTTTGCCATGGCGTGTAGAGAAAATGTTGCTGTTTTAAAGCAAGTGTGCTGCAAATATACAAATTTTGCCATAGGGTGGAGAGAAATGTTTGCAGTTTGACTAACAAAATCAATGAGGGCCCACCGGTCGGTAAATCGACCATGATAAAAAGTTTAGCTGGCCGCTAAATTAACTTAGCAATCTAAAACATGTTAGCTGACATTGGCTAATTGACTGACATAAGAGAGAAACTGCTACTGCATAACCAAATTTCAAAATTGCACCTCACGTATCCCACTATTCTAACTCACAACAGTAAGTTGAAACCCTGACGGCGTTCCCGCGGGCTGCTAGTTTCACTCCAATATGTGCATACGTTTGAGACAAACACTAAGTATTCAGTACAATACACCTACGCCTAAAAAAAATTAAAATAGCAATCAACATTAACATGATCACCCACACACAGCGCAAACTTGGCACAGACCCACTCTTAGTGACGCTCACAAGCACACAGCCAAGTACATAGCCTTCAATGTTTATGCTCTTTCACAAACAGAAACAAGGACGTGATTGACAGACCTATTATTACAGCAACACAGTCTCCCAATGACAGACTGCCTCTATGCCATTTTTTAACTGCGGCATGGTAGGCTTGCTGGTGGAAAACATGTCAAAAGGGGATTTCCTTGTAACGGCATACTTTGGACGTTCTATTTTCGGCTTCCCCAATTTTTGGTCCAAAACGTCACACAAACTAGGTCCGACCATCTTTAAAACTGCAATTTTCAAGGCCATGAGATCTGTGGTGAAGGGAAAATACATAGCTGGCTTTTGAAGCCTATAGCCAGTGTTACATGTTACATGTACCGTTACAGTACACTTTACTTGGTCCATTACGACACATCAAATAATGTCAAGAATAAGAGGGCTATACTAGCAGAGAAGAATTGAAGGGGCACACGCCGCAACACAATAGCACAGCAGGAAAAGCTTCCAACGTGGTTGCTCTCATTATTGACAAGTAGCAGCCAGGTAGGCACACCACTGCTATGACTCAGGTAGGTTCAATAGGCTAGCATTATTTTTCCCTTGACTGAAGAAAACAAAAATGATACAGATCATTTGAGTTCTGGTATGGGATTTCATATCATCTTCAGCTGCTGCTCACTGTAGCTCACCCGTCTTATTTCTATGTACACATTGACGTGGGCCCTCAGACATGGCAGCAACCCAGATCAATGAACCAAAACTAATTTAAAAACTTGAAAGCCAAGACACCCAGCACTCTTTTTAAATTGAATATGGGACCGTTACCATGAACTCCCAGTTACCCATTTGCCTCTAATACACCTATTATTTTGTAGTATTTTGTTCTTGTGGAAGAATCATCTTGAAAGCCAACTCCTCGTGGCGTTTTACACTGCTTGGTGTGTAGTACAAGCGAACCTTTCGAAAGCGCTAGAGAATGTGTGTGCGTATATGCATCTCGCTCAGGTTGTGGTGAGAAAGGGTCACATACCCTTCAAACAGCTTTGGGTTTTGAATCAATAACCACTCACCTCATTCTAAAAACACACCACATGTGCCAGCCCAAGTACCTTGCAGTCCTCATACACTACACTGTTCTAGTGTATGAGCCCAGGACTGGGTGTCTGGTAAACACGCGTCACTATGTAGGGGCAGCTCAGCCAGGCTGGTGCATTTGGAGGTGGGCTGGGGACAGAAGGCCTGGAGGAGCAGCCATCCTAGCTGGGTGTTTGGGGCTGTGTCCCCAAATTACACCCTTTTCCCTATGTAGTGCACTACTTATGACTAGGGAATAAGATGCCATTTGAAAACAGCCACTATGTCAAATCGCCTGCTGCTCGGTTCGCCTCTACCAGCTTCCCACTCTCTCCGACCTCTTTCGCCGACCATACAGTACAGCATGTGTGTGTTCTAGCACACTGCTGTCCCTCAGCTCATCTCTGCAGCCCTATAGATACAGTGGGCCACACTGCACAGTGATATTTCACCAGGAATAATACCAGGATTCCCTGTTTACAACTGTTGGGAGTGTAAAGTCTCACAGAAAAAAAACACTAGTTTGTCATCATACTGGCCATTTTTTATTGTGAATTTGATGTATGAAACAGAATCCCTTTTGGTTCTCTTTTTGTCTAGAAGTGTATTCAAGTGGCCAATTAGGCACTATGACCATAAACCTTTTCTCTGTCATGACGACTTCTTCGTCCAGAAACAGACGCCTCAAGTTCTCAACTGGCAGCTTCATTAAACAGTACCCGCAAAACACCAGTCTCAACGTCAACAGTGAAGAGGCCACTCTGGGATGCTGGCCTTCTAGGCAGAGTTCCTCTGTCCAGTGTGTGTTCTTTTGCTCATCTTAATCTTTTCTTTTTATTGGCTTTTTTTGAGACATGGCTTTTTCTTGGAAACTCATAAAACGCCAGCATCCTGGAGTCACCTCTTCACTCTTGATGTTGAGACTGGTGTTTTGCAGGTACTATTTAATGAAGCTGCCAGCTGAGGATTTGTGAGGCGTCTGTTTCTCAAACTAGAAACTCTAAATGTACTTGTCCTCTTGCTCAATTGTGCACCGGGGCCTCCCACTCCTCTTTCTATTGTGGTTAGAGCCAGTTTGTGCTGTTCTGTGACGGGAGTAGTACACAGCGTTGTACGAGATCTTCAGTTTCTTGGCAACTTCTCGCATGGAATAGCTTTCATTTCTCAGAACAAGAATAGACTGACGAGTTTCAGAAGAAAGTTCTTTGTTTCTGGACATTTGAGCCTGTAATCTTGCCATAATATGGACTTGGTCTTTTACCAAATAGGGCTACCTTGACAACACAACTGATTGTCTCAAACACATTAAGGAAAGAAATTCTAAAAATGTACTTTTAACAAGGCACATTGTTAATTGAAATGCATTCCAGGTGACTACCTCATGCAGCTGGTTGAGAGAATGCCAAAGAGTGTGCAGAGCTGTCAAGGCAAAGGGTGGCTATTTGAAGAACCTCAAATATATTTTGATTTGTTTAACACTTTTTTGGTTACTACATGATTCCATGTATTATTTCACAGTTTTGATGTCTTCACTATTATTCTACAATGTAGAAAATAATACAAATAATGAAACCCTTGAATGAGTAGGTGTTCTAAAACTTTTGACCGGTAGTGTACATACACACATTTTTTGTGTGCCTGTTTGCATGTTATTTTGGAATTAATGTGTGTCACATATCACTTTGCAAACAATGTCAAATAAAATGTTAAAAAAACTTTGAGTTAATAAAGCCGCATACAAACAAGGTCTCTTTTTTTCTTTCTTGAGTAAGGCAGCTCCAAAATGCAGGTGTTTCAGCCTAGCTCAGTGCTTTGTGGTGGTGGGGCAGGCAGCAGAATATACAGAGCGTGGGGGTTGGTAATGTTCTCTAGTTGCGCCGTGATTGGCTCAGTGTTCTGTCACTCATGGGGACACTACGTCACTGAAAAATCTAAGGGTAGAGCTAGAAAATTCAAGCACTATGGGTGCTGCCATAGAGTTACATTGGAAGTGCCCATCCAAGATGGCTCAAGGTCATTGGCCACAGATAAAATGATGTCAAATGATGTTATATCTACTGTAGCTTTGATTGGACTGATCAAGTCAACATCATACTTTCAAAATCTTTGCTAGCAGTCATCATGAATCAAGTCGACAATCTACGGGCAAATCCTTTTCAAATGAAGAGAAATTATAGATAAAACGACTATGAACATTACACAACAAGTTGGAAATCGCAAATTCAACAATGAGTGGTTTGGAAGGAATCAGTGGCTAACTGCAAACATTGCAAAGCAATCACTAGCCTGCTATTCAGTGGAGTGGGTGCGTGGTCCAATACTGGGTTTAAGGGTCTCTTTTCCATACTTAAAAAGGATAAACATTCAACATTGGCCATGCTGTCAATCCAGCATGACTTCTGCCGCGCTCAAAACAACTGGAAACTCGGAACTGGGAAAACTGACTTCAGAGAGTTCAAGAAAACTGGGAACTCGTTAAAAAACTAGCTCCAACTGGGAAAATGCATTTTGAGCGGTCATCCAAATCGAAATTGCAAGTTGGGAACCCGTGTCTCTTTCACTGACATCATCATGATTCAACCTTGTTTTTTTTTCTAGTTCCCAGTTGTCTTGAAAGAACCATAATTCCAGAGAATGCCAGACTTTGATAAAAGTTTAATTACAAAATTTGCCCATGAAGGACCGTTGCACCACCTTCCTGTTCAAGTGAGCACAGCACAGCAAGGTGAGTCCAAAAATATCTGGTATGCAGCGGCATAAATTATGTAATATGCTAGGGAGATATGTACACTGTAGCTAAGAAAGTAATACTAAGTGTATGTTATGTAGTGAGCTGTTAGTAGCCCATGTGCCTCAACCTCATAATTTCGCCAACCGTTCTGACTTGGTGGTGAACATTTAGCCTATTTTAGAGAAATGTAAACATAAAATATTGTAAGAGCTTTCATTGTCTGCTTAAATTCCCCCTTTATTTATCCTACGGTTCTGACTTGGTGTACAGGGAGAATACTGTAAGATAGCCAGGTCTAGCAGTGGTAAGGTGTTGGGACAGCTTTATGTAGGCCTAACAGTTTCTGGGCACTGTTTGTCACTGTTATAGTGCAATGAATGCATTGTTAGGGGTTGTGTAGTGTCTTTGCTGGCATGCACCTAAAAAAAAAATATGGGGGGGGGGGGGGGTTTGCCCCAACAAGATTTACCAGCTAAAAATCGCCACTGGTTGTAGAGAAGGCCTGCCCCAGTATCTATGCGTTAGAGATGTTGACTATGCAGGGAAGGCCTACAAATGCTAAATCATGCATGAGCAACTTTATTGTTATCCAATATGCACAGGCTCTGTAGCTGGCAAAATTATAATGTTTCAATTTTATAGTCTATGGCTGCAACCTTGTAGCCTTTGAAACAGTGACACGTTATCACTCCACACACGACTGACCTTTGCAGTACAAGGTGGAAGAAAAACTAACAGCATGTATGCACCAAGGAACATTACACTTTATGACACTACCCACTGGGCACAGACGTCAGTTCAACGTCTAGTTTTGATTTACATTTGAGTGAGTTGTCAACCAATGTGAATTCAACGTTTAACCAACAAAAAAATCTCACAATGTCATTGGATTTAGGTTAAAAGTTTGATGGAAACCATGACGAAATGCCCTTACATTGATTACTTTTTCCAAATCCAATCAGTTTTCCACGTCGATTCAATGCCACATAGATTTATGGGGTTGAAATGACGTGGAAACAACGTTGATTCAACCAGTTTTTGACCAGTGGGTAAGAACCTCGTGATTTAAAGTGCTGCTTACCTGTTCTGCCATCCTTGAATTAAGTTTGTGTATTTGCTCAACACTCCTTCTAACTGACGCTTACACGCTTGCTGAAAATGCATACTGTTTCCCAATAAACCTCCCCGACTCACTCCTCCACCGGCCCCGCTCCCAAGTGAAGCCGAGCCGGGGCTGTGAGAACCAGCTCGTCCGATCTTTCTCGCCGAATTCCCCTTGTCCGACAGCAGTGAACCAGAGTTCGTTTTATTTGTCCCAGGATGCGGACTGCAGATCGTCTTCTCCATACTGACGACGGGACAGACGGAGTCGAGCACAGCAAGGATAATTTTTTGCTAGAACATTGTGGTAAACACAGTAATGTATGTCTACTGGCCTAAATCAAAAGGTTAAATATGTAATATTCATGTTTCCCTAGTGATTTGAGCGTCCCTCTCTGCCCAAGAAACCAGGCATAATTTCCCGCATGAAGAGCACTGCTGTAGTTCCCTTGCTGCTGCGACGGAATCACCGTGGCGCTCTAACGTTTACGTTTCATTGGGAAATCACAGTGCAGACACCCCCTCTCCTGACTCTCTCAACCAACCCCCTCATATAACAGTCCAATCTTATTACACATCACAACCAAGAACACAGCTACAGAATGCCCCGAAGCGCACCGCTCACCATCATCATCCCCAAAATAGCTGAATAATATTATTTCCTAGTAATTCCAATCAGCTATACAACTAATTCACGTGGTATTCATCCATATGACGTAGGCCTAAATAGGCTAATGCACATTTTATTTTTAGGGGTAGCCTATCTCAATCACAGTAAATGAACGGTATTCTCAGACATATCGTATCTGACAACATGTTTTAAATTAAATAGTAATTTTCCATGAAGAAAAAGTGTGTGACTTGCTTCAGCTCTTTGAAAGTATTGTTGTGGTAATGCAAGAAGTTTAAAACGTTTTACTTAATTGAAGCGGTGAAATATAGTCAAAGTAAAAAATAGGAAAATATCTGTCTGGTCTGATTACTTTGACAGACTACTATATCAACCTTATTACTTTGGAGTGTGGAGCGGTTGTATCGCATATTTCAACACAAATAAGACTACTACACTTTTATACACTCTTCTACTAGAAGACCATAATATTTACTCATAAGGAATTAGAAAAGTTTTAGGCTATCATTTGGAGAGAAATATGATGGTGCCTCTGGTGGAGGAAGTTTGGAAGTTTGTTTTACAGTAGCTACAGTAACCTCCCCTCAACCATACATTGACAGTGCATTTGGAAAGTATTCAGACCCCTTCCCTTTTTCCACATTTGTTACGTTACAGCCTTATTCTAAAATGTATTGAATATTTTTTCCCCCTCATCAATCTACACACAATACCCTGTAATGACAAAGCAAAAACTGTTTTTTAGATTTTTTTTCAAATGTATTAAAAATAAAAACAGAAATACCTTATTTACATAACTATTCAGACCCTTTGCTATGAGACTCAAAATTGAACTCAGGTGCATCCTGTTTCCATCGATCATTCTTGAGATGTTTCTACAACTTGACTGGAGTCCACCTGTGGTAAATTCAATTGATTGGACATAATTTGGAAAGGCACACACCTGTCTATATAAGGTCCCGCAGTTGATAGTGCATGTCAGAGCAAAACCAAAATCAGGAGGTCGAAGGAATTGTCCGTAGAGCTCCAAGACAGGATTGTGTGCAGGCACAGATCTGGGGAAGGATACAGTATCTACTGTAGATATTTGATTGGACTGGTCATGTCAACATCATACTTTCAAAATCTTAGCTAGCAATCACCATCATGAATCAAGTCGACAATCTACTGGCAAATCCTTTTCTATCCTTGTCATGTGAAGAGAAATGACGAAGAGAATTATAAATAAAACGTATCGGTGCTCATCGACCATTGGACATGAACATTACACAAGTTGGAAATCGCAAATTCAACAATGAGTGATTTGAAAGCAATCAGTGGCCTGATATTCATTGGAGTGGGTGTGTGGTCCAAGTCTGGGTTTAAGGGTCTCTTTTCCAAGCTTAAAAGGACAAACATTCAACACTGGCCATGCTGTCAATCCAGCATGACGTCTGCCGCATTCAAAACAACTGGAAACTCGGAAATGGGAAATTTCAGACTTCAGAGAGTTCAAGACAACAGGGAACAAGCTACGACTGGGAAAATACGTTTTGAAAAGGTTATCCAACTAGGAATTCCAAGTCGGGAACTCGGGCCTAAAGATCACTGACATCATGATTCAACCTTGTTTTTTTCCGATATCCCAGTTGTTTTGAAAGCACTATAAATCCAGAGAATGACAGAATTTAATGACAATGTTTGATGGCAAAATTTGCCCACGAAGGACTGCCGAGCCACCTACCTGTTCAAGTGAGCACAGCACAACAAGGTGTGTCCAAAAATGCATTGTATGCTGCTGTATAAATGATGTAATATGCCAGCGAGATATGTATACTGTAGCTAAGAAAGTAATACTGAGTGTGTGTTGTGTAGTAAGCTGTTAGTAGCCCATGTGCCTCACCTTAATAATTTGGTCCCTTTTCACCTCATAACTTAACATACTGTTCTGACTTGGTGGTGCACATTTAGCCTATAGCCTGTTTTAGAGAAATGTCATCATTGAATATTGTAAGAGCTTTCATTGTCTGCTTATACGCCCTCTATTTATCCTATGGTTCTGACTTGGTGTACAGGGAGAATACTGTAAGAACGGCCCATGTTCTGAATTCTGTCGCAGTACATTTAAAAATTGCTGAACAAATATTCATATTAACTTTGTCCGTCCTAGCTCGCTCATTAATGTCTTAATTGAAATTATGGATTGCCTCTTATCCTCTCGTCATCCCCCTATGCAATAGTTTGTACATCTCAATTATCAGTAGAAACCACATGTGGTTTAAGCAAGTCAGCCATATCAGCTATGTTTTTTTTAAAGCATTAAATGAGGCTGAATAAACTGTTTCGATGCCAGACAAGGCTCCACTGATAGCAAGGTGTAGCAGTGGTTGGTACTGTTGGGACTGCTGTAGGCCCTAACAGTTTGTGGGCACCATTTGTCACCGTTATAGTGCAATTAATGTATTGTGTAGTGTTGTGTTGTGTAGTGGCTTTGCTGGCATGCATCTACAAAAAATTGTTTACATTGCCCCACCAAGATTTACAAGCTTAAATATGCACGGGTTACTCCACAATACTAACCTAAATGACAGAGTGAAAAGAAAGAAGCTTGTACAGAATAAAAATATTCCCAAACATGCATCCTGTTTGCAATAAGGCACTGAAGTAAAACTGCTAAACATTAACTTTATCTACTGAATACAAAGCATTATGTTTGGGGCAAATCCAACAACATACATCACTGAGTACCACTCTTCACATTTTCAAACATGGTCGTGGCTGCATCATGTTATGGATATGCTTGTCATCGGCAAGGACTAGGGAGTTATTTAGGATAAAAAGACACGGAATAGAGCTAAGCATAGGCAAAATCCTAGAGGAAACCTGGTTCAGTCTGCTTCCAACAGACACTGGGAAACAAATGCATCTTTCAACATAAGGCCAAATATACACTTGAGTTGCTTACCAAGATGACATTGAATGTTCAAGACTTAAATGTGAATGGCAAGACTTAAAAAATGGCTGTCTAGCAATGATCAACAACCAACTTGACAGGGCTTGAATAATTTTTTAAAGAATAATGGGCAAATATTGTACAATCCCGGTGTGCAAAGCTCTTATAGATTTACTCTCCCACTTTATTTGGAATGGAAAGACCTCGAGTCAAATTGAATGTTTTACACTTACCTTATAAAGCTGGAGGTGTCGGACTACCTCATATGAAAATGTATTTCTGGGCCACACAACCTCGTTCACTTAAACAATGGACAGCAGACTATCCTTGTGCTTGGAGTAGTATAGAAGACATAAATGTGATGCCCTATGATTTCAAATATATTCACTACTTTGGGTCCAAGGCTGTAAAGGAAAAAAATGACAATCAAATGATTTTCAATTCAATTTGTGCTTGGAAAAATGTACTTCAATTCATGAAATGGAAGAAACCCATAATGCCAGGCACCATTATGTGGAACAACCCCACATTACCTCCAGCATTTAATGACAATACCTAAGTCCTGGTTCTTAAGTGGCATTGTGAATTTTTAACAATATGTACTATAAAGACTCTGCACTGTCATTCAATAAATTCCAAGAAGAAATTGGGTTAAGTTCTTACAACTAAGAAATCTTAGTCCACAGACTCCATCTAATCAAACAAGTCCTGTCGTCTTGATGTTGGAAGATTTAGGCATGAACACACCCCATGGTGTGTGGGGGAGGGGAGTATGATTTCATAGATATTCAGTAAATGGTTTAGGCCTATTGTTGATTTACAGAGCATAGACATACATCTGTGTCCCAAATGGTATCTGATTCCCTATATCGTGCACTACGTTTGACCAGAGCCCCATGGCCCTGGTCAAAAGTAGCGCACTATATCGGGAATAGGGTTCCATTTGGAACGTAGTTCCAGTCTCCCTGTGGAAGATGCAGTGGCATGCTGGCCTTCATACCTTTGATTTACCATGGGTTCTTGACACAAGAGGACTGGGTACATGAATTGCTCAGTCTTCCTGTTCATCCCCTGCATTCATAAAACCCTTCATTCCTCTGCTAGCAGTCGTAATGTATATTCATGGTTCCACCCTTCACCCGTATAGGCATGCATACACAAATGCACACGCACATACACACACACCTTGTCAGTATGCAGGGTCAGTAGCCCCCTCTAGTCCATTGAGTACTTACTGTGGAGTGTGGTAGGCTTTGTGAATAATGCATGTGTAGATTAAACATCCACAATCTTTGGCAGGCCTCACATGACCAGATGTCAAGTCTTTCAGTGAGCTGCATGACCCAGAGAATAACAAAATGACACTTACCATCCATTTGCTATATTAAAATGAAAGGGATTATCACTACGTAAAGATTCAATCACAATATTACGCTAACTGTTGTCTGGATTTCATGTTCTACTCCCCCAAAAACATGAGAGAGAGAGAGAGAGAGAGAGAGAGAGAGAATATGATAATATAAGATAATATAATATGCCCAATGTATGACCATATTAGAGAGACATATTTCCCTCAGATTACACAGATCCACAAAGAATTTGAAAACAAATCCAATTTTGATAAACTCCCATATCTACTGGGAGAAATTCCACAGTGTGCATCACAGCAGCAAGATTTGTGACCTGTTGCCACAAGAAAAGGGCAACCAGTGAAGAACAAACACCATTGTAAATACAACCCATATTTATGCTTATTTATTTTAACTTGTGTGCTTTAACCATTTGTACATTGTTACAACACTGTATATATATAATATAACATTTGTAATGTCTTTATTGTTTTGAAACAATCACTTGCTTTGGCAATGTTAACACATGGTTCCCATGCCAATAAAGCCCCTTGAATTGAGAGAGAGAGAGAGAGAGAGAGAGAGAGAGAGAGAGAGAGAGAGAGAGAGAGAGAGAGAGAGAGAGAGAGAGAGAGAGAGAGAGAGAGAGAGAGAGAGAGAGAGAGAGAGAGAGAGAGAGAGAGAGAGAGAGAGAGAGAGAGAGAGAGAGAGAGAGAGAGAGAGAGAGAGAGAGAGAGTGTAACGTAGACGCAGGGAGTCAGGAAGCAGGTGCAGTTAGTGAGTTTAATGATAACGAACATGGAACGATACAAAACAAGAGAAGCGTCTGACATGGAAACACAAACAACACTACCTGATGACTGACAAAACAGAGTGCTAGATAAATGGTAAGTAATGAAAGTAGTAATGAAGTTCTGGTGTGACTGATGATAGGACGCAGGTGTGCGTAATGATGGTTGCCAGGTGTGAGTAAAGATGGGTTGCCAGGACCGGTGGTTAGTAGTCCGGTGACTTCGAGCGCCGGAGCTGGAAAGCGGGAGTAGATGTAAAAGAGAGAGAAAGAGAGAGAGATGAGCCTGGAGAAGAGTCCCCTAAGCAAGCTGGTCCTGGGGCTCTGTTCACAAACACAAACAGACCCCACAGAGCCTCAGCACAGCAACACAATTAGACCCAACCAAATCAATTCCCTGACACATTGGAAAGAATTAACAACAACAAAACAGAGCAAACTAGAATGCTATTTGGCCCTAAACAGAGAGTACACAGTGGCAGAATACCTGACCACTGTGACTGACTCACAATTAAGGAAAGCTTTGACTATGTACAGACTCAGTGAGCATAGCATTGCTATTGAAAAAGTCACCGTAGGCAGACCTGGCTCTCAAGAGAAGACAGGCTATGTGCTCACCGCCCACAAAATGAGGTGGAAACTGAGCTGCACTTCCTAAATTCCTGCCAAATGTATGACCATATTAGAGATAAATACTTCCCTCAGATTACACAGAGCCACAAAGAACTCGAGAAACAAATCCAACATTTGATAAACACACCTATCTATTTGTGAAATAGCACAGTGTGCAGTCAGCAGCAAGATTTGTGACCTGTTGCCACAAGAAAAGGGCAACCGGTGAAGAACAAGCACCATTGTAAATACAACCCATATTTAGGTTTATTTATTGCCCCTTTTGTACTTTAACTATTTGCACATCGTTACAACACTGTATATAGACATAATATGACATTTGTTATGACTCTATTCCATTGGAATATTTGAGTGTAATGTTTACTGTTCATTTTTATTGTTAATTTCACTTTAGTTGATCTATTTCACTTGCTTTGGCAATGTAAACACATGTTCCCCATGCCAACGAATTGAATAGAGAGAGAGAGAGATTTCTCAAGTAGCCTGACAAGGACAGGGATAGCATCAGACAAGGTGTCTGAAATGTGATCACGTTGACTGGGATTCTGTTCAATTTCAGCCACCTTCCTTATATACATGTTATCCTTGTCCCTTTTCCATTTGGCTGTTGTATACAGAACACACATTGGTGCTTGTAAGAAATGACTATACAACGAAGAGTGCTTACACGGCACTTCTGTTATCACTGCAGGTTTGCAAACCAACAGAGACCTTGAGGTTGTCTCAGTTGCTGCCCGTGTCAGGCACCATATAACTCCTTTACGAGCACAGACCTTGCCAACAAACTTTGAGAACTTGGCAGTCACTGAAATGGAACATTCAGACAGTAGATGCTACTCTAGAATGGCCCATTTAGTCCATGGCTAGAGGGCCAAATTTCACATATTTGTCCACTTTGGGGGTGACAAAGTCTACTAAGATTTTCATGAAGGTCCATGTCTGTGGGTTATATTTTGGTATGATAACCACTTATCGGAGGTGGCTGGCTAAATGTGGTTATCCCTGGCATTAATGTTATGACCAATATGTGGTTAGTTGGGCCAACAGGAATGTGGGTAGGACATTTTATTACCCGGGGACAATCTTTGAAAACGAAGGACATTTAATAAGGTATAAACAAATGAAGGTATGAAACGATAGGAATGGTAATGCTATCTCCAAGGGCCCATCCTGGGAGGTCAAAGGTTATACATGTCAGCATTCTGGGGTATATCAAGACAGAATGGGCCGTATTGGGATGTACTCTATTATCACATGGTACTCTAGGTCACGGTTTCCAAAAGTCGGTCCTGGCCCCCCGCCCGGGTGCACGTTTTGGTTTTTGCCCCAGCATAACACAGTTGATTCAAATAACCAACTCAACAAGCTAGCTTTGATTATTTGAATCAGCTGTGTAGCGCTAGGGCAAAAAACTAAACGTGCACACGGGGGAGCACAGGACCAACTTTGGGAAATCCTGCCCTAGATGATAACTACACCAAATTTCACACAGATTTTTTTTTTAGCTATATAGAGTCAACACATATTTTGTCTATAATCAGTCCCAGCAGCCTATTTTCAAGATGGCCACCATTCAATTCAATGGGGAGGAACTACATCAATTTTTCAGGGCCATAACTGAAGAAATACTTTGTGTAATGAGACAAATTATGTCTTCAAATTTGCGTTACAATGAGGAAAACCCAAAATGATGGCCCAAGTATGTCAGTTATTCACTATATATACAAAAGTATGTGGACACCCATTCAAATTTGTGGATTCGGCTACTTCAGCCACACCCTTGCTAACAGGTATATAAAATAGAGCACACATCCATCCAATCCCCATAGACAGACATTGGCAGTAGAATGGCCTTACTGAAGAGCTAAGTGACTTTCAACATGGCACCGGCATAGGATGCCACCTTTCCAGCAAGTCATTTCGTCAAATTTCGGCCCTGCTAGAGCCGCCCCAGTCAACTGTAAGTACTATTATGGTGAGGTGGAAAACACTAGGAGCAACAACGACTCAACGGCCACACAAGCTTACAGAACAGGACCGCTGAGTGCTGAAATGCGTAGCACATAAAGATCGTTTGTCCTCGGTTGCCAGCTTCACTACCGAGTTCCAAACTGCCCCTGGAAGCAACGTCAGCACAATAAAACCTCCCATTTTTGTTAAAATGTTTTACTTTTCACCCCTTTTTCAGGATATCCAATTTGTAGTTAGTCTTGTCCCATTGCTGCAACTCCCATACGGAGTCCTCCGAAACACAACCCTGCCAAGGGGTCTACCGGTCGCGGTCGGCTGCGACAGCCTGGGATCGAACCCGGGTCTATAGTAACGCCTCTTGCGCCTTAGACCGCTGCGCCACTCGGGAGACCCGCTCTGTCTTTGTATGGTCTCTTTGGCAGAGATAACTCACATCTGGAGAAAATGTCAGGACCCGGTGCGAGAAACAGTCACTAATAATCGTCAGAACCCAGAAGATGAGGCAGACACAGCAGTACTAGAGATGGTGGTTTAATAAAAGAACAAAATCTTCAGGCAAAGAAACTAAATCCACAATGTCCAAAAATAAAGCCAAGAGGCACAAAATGTAAATCCTCCAAAATACAAAAGAAACTCCACAAAGTGGTAAAAAACAGCAGGGAAAAACAAACCTCAAAAGACTACTCAAATAATACACAAGAACTAAACCAGAGAACCTCTGGAAAATCCAACAAGAGAAATATCTGTATAAAACAAGGCTTGGGCTGGGGCTGGGTGCTAACTTACAAACACTGAGCAAGGAACTGAGGAACACACAGGGTTTAAATACTAACAAGGGAATGACCTACAGGTGCAAACAATAATTAGAGCAAGAAAAAACAAAAGGTACAAAAAAGGTGCAATGGGGACATCTAGTGACCAAAACCCGAACAGTCTTGGCCAAAAACCTGACAAAATTAGAATACATGTAAAAAAAAAAATGTAGAGGGCATTTTCACTGAATCTCTACTCATCTTAAGTCTGCCTCTTTTTCACCTTATCAAATTATCTCATCTTTTAAGATCACCCCATTTAAATTGGAAATTAGACAGACAATTACATTGACTAGTCACTAAATAATGCCTCTTTAAAAATGTTTACATATCTTACATTACTCATCTCATACAGATATACTGTGTCTTATACCATCTATTGTATCTTGCCTATGCCGCTCGGTCATCACTCATCCATATATTTATATGTACATATTATTTATTTATTTATTTTTTTTTTCACTTTTATTTAACCAGGTAGGCCAGTTGAGAACAAGTTCTCATTTACAAATGTGACCTGGCCAAGATAAAGCATAGCAGTGCGACAAAAATATCAACACAGAGTTACACATGGGATAAACAAACATACAGTCAATAACACAATAGAAAAATCTGTAAAAAGTGTGTACAAATGAAGTAAGGAAGTACAATAAATAGGCCAATAGTGGCGAAGTAATTACAATTTAGCCATTTACACTGGAGTGATATATGTGCAGATGAGGATGTGCAAGTAGAAATACTGGTGCGCAAAAGAGCAGAAAAACAAAAACAAATATGGGGATGAGGTAGATAGTTTGTTGAATGGGCGATTTATAGATGGGTGTGTACAGTTGCAGCGATCGGTTAGCTGCTCTGACAGCTGACGCGTAAATTTAGTGAGGGAGATATAAGTCTCCAACTTCAGTGATTTTTGCAATTCATTCCAGTCATTGGCAGCAGAGAACTGGAAGGAAAGGCAGCCAAAGAGGTGTTGGCTTTGGGGATGACCAGCGAGATATACCTGCTGGAGCACCTGCTACGGGTGGGTGTTGCTATGGTGACCAGTGAGCTGAGATAAGGTGGAGTTTTACCTAGCAAAGAATTATAGATGACCTGGAGCCAGTGGGTTTGGCGACGAATATGTAGCGAGGATCAGCCAACGAGAGCATACAGGTCGCAGTGGTGGGTAGTATATGGGGCTTTGGTGACAAAATGGATGGCACTGTGATAGACTGCATCCAATTTGCTGAGTAGAGTGTTGGAGGCTATTTTTTAAAATTACATCGTCGCAGTCAAGGATCGGTAAGATAGTCAGTTTTACGAGGGTATGTTTGGCAGCATGAATGAAGGAGGCTTTGTTGCGAAATAGGAAGCCGATTCTAGATTTAAATTTGGATTGGAGATGCTCAATGTGAGGCTGGAAGGAGAGTTTACAGTCTAGCCAGACACCAAGGTATTTATAGTTGTTCACATATTCTAAGTCAGAACCGTCCAGAGTAGTGATGCTAGTCGGGCGGGCGGGTGCGGGCAGCGATCGGTTGAAGAACAAGCATTTCGTTTTACTAGCTCGTCTGGACTAGCTCGTCTGGAGGTTTGTTAACACCGTGTCCAAAGAAGGGCCAGATGTATACAGAATAGTGCCATCTGCGTAGAGGTGGATCAAAGAATCACCCGCAGCAAGAGCGACACCATTGATATATACAGAGAAAAGAGTCGGCCTGAGAATTGAACCCTGTGGCACCCCCATAGAGACTGCCAGAGGTCCGGACAACAGGCCCTCCGATTTGACACACTGAACTCTATCTGAGAAGAAGCTAGTGAACCAGGCGAGGCAGTCATTAGAGAAACCAAGGCTGTTGAGTCTGCCGGTAAGAATACGGTGATTGACAGAGTCAGACTAGTAATAGGGATTGCAACAATGGCAGTGGATAATTTTAGGAAGAGAGGGTCCAGATTGTCTAGCCCAGGTGATTTGTAGGGTTACAGATTTTGCAGCTCTTTCAGAACATCAGCTGTATGGATTTGGGTGAAGGAGAAGCGAGGGGGGGTATTGGGCCAGTTGCTGCGGGGGGTGCAGAGCTGTTGGGGTAGCCAGGTGGAAAGCATGGCCAGCCGTAGAGAAATGCTTATTGAAATTCTCGATTATCGTGGATATATCAGTGGTGACAGTGTTTCCTAGTCTCAGCGCAGTGGGCAGCTGGGAGGAGGTACTCTTATTCTCCATGGACTTTAGTGTCCCAGAACTTTTGGGAATTAGTGCTGCAGGATGCAAATTTCTGTTTGAAAAAGCTAGCCTTTGCTTTCCTAGCTGATGGTGTGTATTAGTTCCTGACTTCCCTGAAAAGTTGCATTCCATCCCTTATTATTCCATCCCTTTATATTTGTGTGTATTAAGTAGTTGTTGTGCAATTGTTAGATGACTTGTTAGATATTACTGCACTGTCAGAACTATAAGCACAAGCATTTCGCTACGCTCGCATTAACATCTGCTAACCATGTGTATGTGACCAATAAAATTTGATTTGATTTGAAGGAAGCTACAATCTATCTGTAATATTAAAGCTGATCTACCCCCCCCCCCAAAAAATAAAAAAAATAAAATAAAAGATTGCCTCATTTAATATGAAATTTAAATTGGCCCCATATACTGAGGGAAAGGTTAAGGTCAAAGTTGTAGTTTACAAATTATCTTGGTCCCTTCACCTTGAAGTCCGTCTAGTTAGCCCGTCCTGTAAAGTTAGGATTGTAAACGGAAAACATGGCTGCCTTTTCAGCTAATGGATATCGATAGGAAGCTCCATGACAGGTCCTCAGTTGTGAGCGTTAGTTTGTTCTCTGTGGACTCTTATCTCCCAATGAACAAGAACAGGATCCCAATTAGAGCTTTCTCTCGACACCTCAGTGAGTCATAATCTGTGTCCAAAATGGCACCCTATAAACTATACACTGAGTGTACAAAACATTAGGAACACGTTCCTAATATTGGGTTAAACTCCCTTTTGCCTTCAGAACATGGACGCTACATGGTGTCGAAAGCATTCTACAGGGATACTGGCCCATGTTGACTCCAATGCTTCCCACAGTTGTGTCAAGTTGTCTGGATGTCCTTTGGGTGGTGGACCATTCTTGAGACACACAGGAAACTGTTGTAGTTCTTGACACACTCAAACCGGTGCGCCTGGCACCTACTACCATAACCTGTTCAAAGGCACTTCAATATTCTGTCTTGCCCATTCACCCTCTGAATGGCACACAATCCATTTCTCAATTGTCTCGAGGGTTAAAAATCCTTCCTTAACCTGTCTCCTCCCCCTTCATCTACACTGACTGAAGGGGATTTAGCAGGTGAGATCAACAAGGGATCATACCTTTCACCTGGATTCACCTGGTCATGGAAAGAGCAGGTGTTCCTAATGTTTTGTACAGTCAGTATATAGTCCACAGCATTTGAACAGGGCCCATATATAGGGAATAAGGTGCCATTTGGTACACAGCCGTACACTCTCCACAAGCATGCACATTCAAATGTGAAGATGACATTTAATTGGCCCCTTAATTTAAAATGTATTATTTTCTGAGGGTGGCGATGATGACTTGCTAATGACTGGCTGGTGAGACTTGTCTCTGTCAAGAGGTCCCATGATGATGGAGAATGAACCTAATGGCCTAATGAGAGGAGAGCTTTGACGTGACTAGTCACAAATAACATAATGGTGAGATAATAGATATTACAGGTAAAATAGGGAAATATTTGAGATAAAATACCTGAAGTAATCAAACCACCAGTAGTTTATAATCACATTTATTTGAGGTAATATTTTTTTATGATACATGACTGATAATAACAACAGTCCATTTTATAATGGTTTCAGAAATATTTTCTGCATGTTTATCAGTTTATCCAAGCAGTCACTTCTGAAGTGCATCACATATTCTAGGTTTACATGCTGACTTGCATACATTTGAGGAAGATGTCTGCATTCAAAACTCATTAACTGCTTGATTTCTGTAGATATGCTGTTGCTTGAAGAACATTAGAGACATCTACTGGCCAGAGGTAGGATCAGTTAAATAATGGGAATGGATGGATAAGGTTTGTTTCAGCTTGAGTCTATAACAATTTGTGACCTTAGAATTATTAATTAAATAGGCACTGTGCAAAAATCCATACAAAAGTAAACTACTTGACACAGCTGAGAAAAACAGTGGCCCAGTGTTATTCTGATGGTCCTTGGAAAGCATTCATAGCATTGTTAGGTTCATGTTTGGGCTCCCAAGGGCCGCAGAGGTCAAAGGCACTGCATCTCAGTGCTTGAGGCGTCACTACAAACACCTTGGTTCGATTCCAGGCTGTATCACATCCGGCCGTGATTGGGAGTCCCATAGGGCGGCGCAAAATTGGCCCAGCATCTCCGGGTTTGGCCGTCATTGTAAATAAGAATTTGTTCTTATCTGACTTGTCTAGTTAAATAAAGGGTAAATAAAAAATAAATAAATCATTGTTTCAGATGGGGTATCTTAGATCGATCTCATACAGTCTCAAATCTGTAATACAGATAAGATTCTTCTTTGATAATAGATAAGAAATGGGAGGAGCGGATACTTTATTCCCTCTCTGTCTGCACATAATGAGGATTTCAAGTCTTCTCCCAGTTCCTTCTGTGACAGCTCCATCAATCTGAAGGGCAGAGATATGGCTGAACTAAGTGCCGTCACTCTCCCCTCCACTTGTTGAGGAGACAGGGTATGCGTCCTAAACGGCACCCTATTCCTATGGGGTGCACTTATTTTGACCAGAGCCTATAAGGATCTGGTAAAAAAGAAGTGCACTATATTAGGAATAGGGTGCCATTTGGGATGGAATAAGGTGGAGTTTTTAGGTAATGAACCTCTATGATCCATGTCATCAGTATGCTGAAGGGGACATTTATTCTGAGGATCTGAGGACATTTATTCACTGTCTGGATCAGGATTGGGCTGTGTGAGTGAGTGAGTGTGTGTGTGCATGCAATATAGGCTACTGGGCTGATTTACTGAGAGTAGCCCTGCCTTGCCCCACTCAAAGACATTACATTAGCATTGATCCTCCACTCCACCCAACATTAAAATCGAGTAGATTAAGAAAGTAGTAGGCTGTAAGGCTAACCTGCCTATTGCCTAATGAAGGGGTGGGCAATTCCAGTCCTCGAGGGCAGTGGCGGTTCTAGCTTGTATGGCTCCCTGGGCGAACCCCACCTTGTACAAAGTTACAGGTGAACGATTTGATAGATTCCCCTGCTCCCACAACCTCGGGCTTCCAGTGGGGAGACCTGAGGTCAACCTACCCCCGCTCCCCTCCCCATCTCGTACTTCTGAGTGGGAGATCTTTCCAGGCAGTGACCTGCCTAGCTCACAAACTAGAATCAGGGCGCCCACTCCGACAAAGTTAATTGAGCCACAGTCCCACACGGGGACATGATATCATTGACGTGACGTGCAAATGCGCGATCGCGCAAATGTCACCATTCCAACAAAAAAAATGTGGCCGCCCCGTGCCGCCCCCGGCAAGATGCCGCCCTGGGTGGCTGCCCATGTCACCTATACCTAAATCCGCCACTGCTCGACGGCCTGATTGGTGTCACAGTTTTGCCCCAGACCCAGCTAACACACCTGACTCCAATAATCAACTAATCGTGATCTTCAGTTTAGAATGCAATTTGATGAATCAGCTGTGTTTGCTAGGGATGGAGACAAAGTGTGACACCAATCAGGCCCCCGAGGACTGGAGTTGCCCACCCCTGGCCTAATGTATGATTCTTTTTGTGACTAAAATAGAATGTCTGGCTTTTAATTTAATATTCTGAATATTAATCATACTAATTAAAGGTATATTAAACGCCTCGGATGCTCAGCGTTCAACAACTGAGTGCCTTTAAAGCTCATCAATAAGCTAAGGACCCTGGGACTAAACACCTCCCTCTCCAACTGGATCCTGGACTTTCTGACGGGCCGCCCCCAGGTGGTAAGGGTAGGTAACAACACATCCGCCACGCTGAACCTCAACACAGGGGCCCTTCAATGGTGCGTGCTCAGTCCCCTCCTGTACTCCCTGTTCACTCATGACTGCATGGCCAGGGACGACTCCAGCACCATCATTAAGTTTGCCGATGATCACCGACAACGAAGAGACAGTCTATAGGGAGGAGGTCAGAGACCTGGCCGTGTGGTGCCAGGACAACAACCTCTCCCTCAACGTGATCAAGACAAAGGAGATGATTGTAGACTACAGGAAAAAGAGGACCGGGAACGTCCCCATTCTCATCGACGGGGCTGTAGAGGAGCAGGTTGAGAGCTTCAAGTTCCTTGGTGTCCACATCACCAACAAACGAACATAGTCCAAGCACACCAAGACAGTCGTAAAGAGGGCACGACAAAACCTATTCCCCCTCAGGAGACTGAAAAGATTTGGCATGGGTCCTCAGATCCTCAAAATGTTCTACAGCTGCACCATCGAGAGCATCCTGACTGGTTGCATCACCGCCTGGTATGGCAACTGCTCGGCCTCCGACCGCAAGGTCATACAGAGGGTAGTGCGAATGGCCCAGTACATCACTGGGGCCAAGCTTCCTGCCATCCAGGACCTCTATACCAGGCGGTGTAGAAGGACGACCTTAAAAATTGTCAAAGACTCCAGCTACCCTAGTCATAGACTGTTCTCTCTGCTACCGCATGGAAAACAGTACCGGAGCGCCAAGTCTAGGTCCAAGAGGCTTCTAAACAGCTTCTACCCCCAAGCCATAAGACTCCTGAACATCTAAACAAATGGCTACCCAGACTATTTGCATTGCCCCACACGCCCCCCGCCCCCCACCCTTTTATACTGCTGCTACTCTGTTGTTATCATCTTTGCATAGTCACTAATAACTCTACCTACATGTACATATTACCCACCGCTACCCCCCTGTATATAGTCTCGCTATTGCTATTTTACTGCTCCTCTTTAATTACTTGTTACTTTTATTTCTTATTCTTATCCATATTTTTTTTAAACTGCATTGTTGGTTAGGGGCACTAAGTAAGCATTTAACTTAAGGTCTACACTTGTTGTATTCGGCTCAAGTGACTAATACAATTTGATTTATATTATGATTAATTGGGTCTTGCATTTGAGGGACGAGAACTCACTCACAGACCTAAAGATTCCTGAAAGAAATAGATTCTTATCCAATATAAACAGAATTCCTAAACACGTGATACCGCTGAATAAACTACTTATCCCACAATGCTACACAGCTGTGGAGTTATTTTGTCCAACCACGTCGTGCACCTACCCGCTGACAAAGTATTTTGATTGGTGTGGCTGCCTCGGGACGGTTGTTGGTAGGAAGTAGCCTACAGATTCTGCCCGCACTCTCAGCTCAATACCGCTGTAGGAATGTGATGGAAAAATATGTGCCTCGGTTGTCAATATGTTCCCCGGCGTTTTCTATGCGCTTCTGGCGGGGTTTCTCGGGGCTGTCGCATCTTCATCTGCAAAGCTGTCACTTGGAGCCGATTACCTAAAAGGTGTATGTGAAACGGGGCTACGAACATGGGGAGAGCAGCGGAAATTTAGACAACCTGACGAAACTACCGCTTGTGACTGGGTGAGGAATCGCCGACGTTTAAGTGCCTGAATTATTAACGCGATGGGATTTGGGTGGCTTTGAATAATGTAGATGTCAATTTGTTAGCAAAGCAATTCGTCCGCGAGAAGGGAAGTTTGGGTTTTCCAGTGATGAGTTTAGGGGTCCAGATTCCAGCTCTTGCGCTCAGCATCAGCATCTCTCTCTGCTGGACAGGCGCATGCTGTGTGTCAAGCTCGTGTCGTACACGCGTGATTGAACGAGATACCTAGTGCAGTATTACATCATATATGTTTGTGTTAAACGAAGATATTTTCATATGTGTAGTCTATAATTTTATTTATTGCGGCCGAATGCGAGTCTGGTTTAACACATGGGCAATTTTCCATTCAATGTCAATATCGTATTGTTAATTGGGCTGCTTAAAATGACCTTCATGACGTTGGGTACGTGGTGACATGATTTTAAGGTTGATTTATTAGCCATATTATTTATTTGTATAGTCGTTAGGTAAATGCATGTAAAAAAAAATATATATATATAAATCTCAAGAAAAATAACTAAAATAGGCCTCAAATCCATGGAATGCAGCTCAACTATTTGATGTGACTCCAGTCCAAAACAATGTTGTTTTCATTCATGTTGTTTGTGTGTGTTTGCTTCAGCTCCACATCCCACTGAGGCTGCTTTGTGGGGGGCTGCTCTTCACCTGTAATGCTGTGATGTGGACGTTCCTCGCCAAGGCGCTCCGGTACTCTTCCTCCTCCACCCGAACCACTGTGACCACTACCGCTTCCAATTTCATATCTTCCGTAAGTATGTTTCCCTGTGGAAAAGACACTTCAAATTACTTGTAAATAATGTATAGGCCTAATAGCCTACAAGTGTATGGTTTGAATTAATAAACGTAACACAGATGTTCCTTTTTAAGTGTTGTCAGAGAAGTAAGTGTAATGTATGAGAAGTAAGTGTAATGTATGGTGCACTAAATTGAAATACCTGTATTGTGCCACAGGCCTTTTTGGGGCAGCTTATCTTCGGGGAGACCCAGATTGCGTTGTGGTGGGTGGGAATCTCCCTCACGTTCTCTGGCCTCCTGGTGCTTCAGAGGGCGTCCCCCAACGACCGAGCCAGGAAGGACGAATGACAAACCTGTCGGAAGACACAACTCATTAAGTGGTATAGAACGAAACCAGTAATGCAACGTATAGCCTACTATCTGTGACAAACAATAACATTTCTCGGGTGAAGGGCAGTCATGGCAACTTTGGAAGGTAAAGCGCTGTCAAAACATACCATGTAAGGAACATACAGGGATTTATGGTTTGAAACACTTTGACATCCTCAGCAATGTGTGCTTGCCATCGATTCTTCACCATGCTTACACTCGGCTTCAGATCACATAAAAGCTTTATTTTGCTCACCTATCCTAACATGACACGCACTGTCGACTTCCACACCAACATTGCGTCATTGCGTGTTCAAGGTGACGTGTGAACCGAAGTGATAAGTCTCACAAATGCTGCTACTGCTAGATATGCGCAAATACAGCAAACGCGTAGATATTCTCATAGCTTATTACAGTGTTCATACATGATGTGGCTCAGAGAATACACGTCACGACCTTGATAGGAACTTCTGTTGTATCATGTTTGTAGCCGAATATATTGAGTGCTTGACACTCACACGTTTTGTGGATTCTGAGGAGGTTTGGCCTTGCCTGCCTTTTATAGCAAATGTCTAAAAGAAAGTTCCTAACTAGGTCTAAACCCTAATAAATCAAACCAAAGTACACAAATATGTTGATCCTGCCTGGTATCCACTGTAACCACAGCAAGGCTCTGCTGTCAATGCAATGTGAAGTCAATCTGCTAAGTGGCCCAAAAAATCCTAGTGACCTTCCCAGCTGCCTGTAAAGTGATATGGTTTAGTTCACTCCAAAATCAAAATATGTAAGACATTTTCAACCCTCAAGTGGTCTAATGTCAAGATGAGACAAACTCCAATGATTGGAAAAGAAAGGCACTGTCTAACTTAATAATTTTTAGAGGGTGCCTGTCTTTCCAATTCATTTGGAGTTGAGGCCCAGAGCTGGATCTACACAGTAGACGGCCTGGACTTCTTGACATTAGCCCAAGTCTGACCTCAACTTAAATCGTGGAGTGAACTATCGCTTATTCCCTTTGGCAGAAGAGATTAATTTGACTTAATTCTGACTTAATAGGGTGTCTAAACAACAGTTACTCCAATGTCTGGCCTTTTAATTGAGTGCCACCAGCTTTTGCTTTTCAGCTGTAGACCTGTGTCATGTACAATGTCCATCCTAGTTTTCCATTGCAATTAAAACCAGTGTGAGGTTATCCTCGGGGTAAGGGAACCATCCCGTAGCACAGTCCCTCCCCTCTGCATCTTCCAAGACTTCCAAAAGGTCAAATGTTGCTATGGGGTTTCGAACCAAACTACAGAAAGTGGTGTTCTATTACAGGCATGTTTGTACTCCCAACAGTGTACTTCCCTGATATTCCTTAACACTGTGATGTGCTATTGTGGAAATGGGTTTTGTGCGTAATACCGACGACAAACGTTACTGTAGACAGGAGTATGACTTTACAACTTTCCTATACGATCAAACTTTGCCGTTTTTTTTTATACACATCATATGCATGCAACTAATAGTAGCTACCTGTATTCTGACTATCTATTAGACGATGATATGTCTGTAAATGCAGAAGAACACACTACGGAATCGGTTCTCCGTCCAGTTGCAGTACATTACAGACTGCAGGTTTTGTATGTAATGTCATCTACTTCCCTGGCAATGTGACTATCTATGCTATTGAATCGGGACGGGAGAAATCGGTGCCGACGTTTCTCCTGTGTTCTCCAGTCAGGCATAACTGGCGATAAACATTTACCTGTGAAGCCACTGTCACCGAGGGCAAGAGGAATCAAATGCATTAGAATAGTGGTTACATGAAACTTTTCTTTTGTCGCCAGCCCCTGAATGGGTCACATTTCTTTGAATGAGTATACTGTAGATATGGATATTATAAACTGTAGAGATTAGTTTGGGAGGTGCATATGACTGACCTGATAAACTCTGTGTTCCTGATTAGTGCAGCACAGCGGCCCTACAAGATGAATCAAGAAAGGGAATGTATTATAAATAAAAATGTATTATTAAGAATCCTTGAAATGGTTACTTGGACAATCCACCTCCCCATCCTTTGAATAGGTTGCTTGGCTCTTAGTAAATTGTGTATGATAAGTGAGGATTTCTCTGAAAATGGCTGTTAGCCAATAGAATTAGATTGCACATACTGCTGCTGTGTCTGTGTGTGACAAACTGTCATCATTTCTTGGACAACAGATGCAGAGAGAAACAGGTGTTTGGGCAGACCTAAATCGCTTTTTATGAACCATATCTAGTCTAACAACCTATTTTAAACTAACATTTGTAAGTGTCAATATTTTCAATTTGATGGTGCACAATATTGAATAAACCTCATCTAGGAAAGTGAACTTTTATGTTGATAAATGATTCATTATTCTAAATGACTAATGGAATTAAACGACCATCCATGGAAAGAGATGCACATCCAGGCAGAATTAATCAGATTACAGTCCAGTAAACTTTTCAGATTCGCTAATAAATTGACTCCGACAAAGGCCAGTGTGCTATAAGCATACCAAGTAAGGCATACAATAAATTGAAACTGTACAGAGAAAATAGGCCTATGAACACATAAAGGTCATTCAGAATGCAACACTACACTCAATTCCACAGGTGCATTATAGTGTCTACCTGGATACAGTCTTAAAGGGGATAGTTCACTCAAACTCTCACTTTATCTACTAAAATACATTGAGTGAACAATCCCTTTAAGACAAAATAATGACAGACGGACGACCATTTTCAAAAAAAAAACCAATACATTTATTGTAAATAATTTCCACATGAAAGTAACTTAAACCTTTGCATTCGGATAAACATTTCAAAGAGATGCACATTGTGAATAATCTATTTACAGCAAGTGTGTGTGTGTGTTTAAAAAGTGTATAAAGAGAGAGACATGAGAGAATACAAGTCCCTTTGTCAGAACAGAAGAGGATAGATTTGACAACTTCCCAGCATATCCTGTATTAATGAGTAGGACGCGGTCTTAGCGCTTCTGATCCGATTAATAGTAATTAAAAAGGTAGACCGAGCTAAATGACATTGCCACAAGCAATACCACAGATATTGCGATGAGTGAGATGCAAAACTTCACTCTCACACAGTATCTGTCCATGGGTTCGCAGCAGTATGGAGTTTAGCCTCGCTCTTCCAACGATCTTAGTTGTTGCACAAATTGACCCACTATGCGGTTTTACTTTGTGCATCTATGTCATATAGCTGAGTCTACCTTTAATGAAAGGGGCTAGGGTAACATGAGCTTTAAGCCAGCCTCTTCCTAAGGAACCTCATATACCCTTATTACACCCGTCTCTCCTCAGAGACTCTGGCACAGACAGACATGAATCAGATTCAAGAACTTCCCACTCCAGTACACAGATCTACAAATAATTAATACATGCCTGTGAAGCATACTGATATTGTACATGATCAGCTGATAATTAGCTGGAAAGGTACACTGGAATGAGCTGCAAAAGCACATTTGAAATATAAAATAATCAGTCTTGTTGGCGAAGCATTCATTCTGATAAGATAGTCAACTTTAATCACAGCATTTGATGAGATATGTGATAGTCACTACATAGAGATAAGGCTCCATCAGTTAGAGCAGGAGATGGCAGTATTGAGATGTAGGTAGAGTGTACCACTTTAAAATTAAATAAATGTGCATCAAATCAGAAAGACACAGTAGTAGATTTGACTGAAGCATCTTAAACTTTAAAGTCACCCATTCGATTAAAAAAAAAACTGCTTAGAAAAGGCGACTTTCACAATACAAGTCACTAAAAGTAGCATTATATTCAATCTTAATTGATTCTTTATAATATAGCATAAAAATCTATAAATGTGGTCCATACACACTTCAAATGGCATCCATGCCTTGCCAATGCACTCTGTATTCTAAATTTAAACTAGCAAACAATTTAGTTAGATGAATACATAACCATTGTGTTCATACAGTGTGGGTCGTAAAACCAGAGAATATGTCAGCAAAAATATTCCACATAAATTAAGCTGCTTCTCAAATGGCACTCTTACCTACACAGTACACTACAGCACTATATAGTGCCCAAAAGTAGTGCCCTATATAGGGAACAGAGTGCCATTTGGGACACAAGCCATAGTCGTTCTATTCATCACCAACAGCCCATATTCTTTCTACAGTAAGGCTCGTGAACACAATTGATTGTGTTCTAATTTTCTCACAGACAAAAAGGCATTTTCACTGAAGTATCTGCTTTGAATGAGGCTCGATTGTTTGCAATCGATGCCTAACTGCCCCGAGGCAATCTACTTCGACTGCTATGTATCTAGGAGACCGGTCTGTGTCTAAGTTTGAATTACCTAGCATTGTACACAATGGAGACTTTAAAAAAAAGTCTACTTCCAGGCAGTGTCTTTCAGGCTTCAATGCACATGTTCCACTGGCCTAAATTGCGTCACCAATGTTTGCTCCACAAAGCTTAACTGTGCCAGATTCATAAACAGAATGTCAAGCCGCTAACCTGTTTTTTTGACATGACATTTACAAATTCCATTAAGTGAACACAGGGAATTACACTTAGGTGCATGCTTCTGTTAAAAAAAAGTTTAAAATAATATGTACATTTCATTGACCAGTTTTCTAGTTATTGGGTGACCAATTGAAAAATCTCAGAGGGCATCGTGATCATTTTTCGATAGAAACAGTTGTCACCTACACCAACCAGTAAGACATCATGCCACACAGTGGAACAACAGAACCACCCACTGCCACCAGCCGGTTCCACAGTTGGACTTTCAAGCCATTGTTGTTCCCAATTCCATCTTCATCCTGTCATGACTTTGAGGGGACCCGTCCTGCACATAGACGTGACAGGAAGCAAATACCCTATTCAACTTAAAGTTACAGAGTTACAAAAATCTCTTTACCCAATTGCAATTGTCTTATAAGGCAAAGAATCTGCAGCTTGCAGGAAAAGATTTGGCTGTTCTAAACCGCAAAGCCTTGTGGGCCGTTAGTACAGTGTGGCACTGGCACCAAAGCTATAGCTTACACCATTTAGGCTACATTACGGAAAGGCAGAGGTACTGCAACATTGGAAGACAAAATCTGCCTTTCGGAACTGATTGGCTTTTCAGCGGACAGAAAACAATATGAATTCAGCTCATGCGTTTGCTTTGTTTAGACCTAGTCCTTCAACAGGAAATGACCAAATACAGGAAATACTTTGGGTTTAAGAGCATTTACATTTCCGTTTCTATCCCAAAGGCAAAGCCCAGATTTTAGCCAGCTCAGCTACAGGCTCTGGCCAGGTTACATCAGTAGGTGCTTTCTTCAATGGTAATCGTGAGAAAAGCAGAGAGGCATTATACAGTTCATAGTTTTGTAGGGCTTGGCAGTGATTATAAACAGAAGGGAAAATAGATTATACTTAATACAGATATCCAAATCAGCACCAGGCAAAAAAAAAAAAAAAAAAAAAAAAGGCCAGGTGTTCAAAACAAGCAGATAAAGATTTTTAAAGAAAAATGACCAAAAACAGAAAAGAAGAAAAAGAGTGTCAGAAGAGTTCATGCTCAGTGAAGTCAGGCGGAGGGAAGACTATCGCCCGCCCGCACCCTGAAAGACAAGCTGGTAGCACGGTTGCTGGAGCATGGCTTCCCGTCTCAGACAACGTACTGGTAATAGTCTGCCTTCCCGTGGTCAGGTGTTGCAAAGGGACTTAGCCAGGCTATAGAGAACGGATGGCCAAACACCACCCTCATGTTCATCCACTTTGTCCTTTTAGCCCATCTTCTCTCCTCCTTTTTCAACTGCTCTATGCCCTGTAGATACGATCCAACAACATGCAAAACATCAGCAGGGGCAATAACGATGTCTCAACATAATCCTGGCTACTTACATCTTTGGGACAGTTCTATTAAGACCCTCAATTAAGCTACGAGCAATATGAATCTAAGCACTAAGCAGCAGGGTTGGGGTCAATTCCATCTAAATTCAGGAAGTAAACTGAAATTCTACTTCCAGTTTACTTCCTGAATTGAAATTGACCCCAACCTTGCTAAACAGCGACAGGTAAGAAGGTAGAGAGGAGCATTGAGTGAGGGACTGAATGGGAGCAAAGGGACGCTGGTGGTGTGTTCAGTTCACGTACCGTCTCATCGGAACAGATGGAATGGACCTGGGTCCCAAACATCACCGAGGTAAAAATGAAAAAGAGGAGTCCCTCAAAGCAGAGGAGGATGAGGAGGATGACGGTCGCTGGAGGAGAGAATGTACTGCACTCTTGGGAGGGCCGAGGGAGGGAGGGAGGAGGAGAGAAAGGTTTAAACTGGAGGGCACTGATGGTCTGGAAGCTGAGGACAGGTGGGCTGGATTCCCTCTCATCGGGTAAGTATTATCTTAGGACTCAGGGGGCAGGAAAGGTGAGCCAAAAGTTGAAATCTTGTATGTATCAGGTAAATTGACAAATTAAGTCATGCTCTATCAAAGGATGTGGAAGGAGAACAATCTGGGTACTGGAGAGGAAGACAACATGACACTTGAAGAAATGGAAATAAATAGTTACAAAATGGAAACCACAACACCAAATCCATTAAACGTGTTTCTCTGTTGCAGACTTACCACGCAAAGTTAAAAACAGTATAGTGGATTTGGCTAATACATAGCGGAACAGCACGGTACTCACTTGTCCAGTCTGACTCAAAGCAGAAGATAAAATGAAAGGCAACCATGACCAGGGCATGGAGGGATATCAGTGCAATGTACATCTGAAGGGAGACAAAGAACATCGTAGTAACATTACATTACATTATGTAACCGTGCAGTACTCTTATTTTGAAAATGCAACTCTTATTTTGTCAAGATTTTAAATAATGTGATGCATTGGTGAATGTGAGGGAAAGCCTACAGATTTGTAGGAGGAGATGGACAGTTGAATTAGTCAGCGTTAACTAAAAAGTGCGAATGCTTGGACACCAGCAACATCTCATGTGAGTGAATGACGGCGTGTAGTGAATGTGTGTTCGAGTAAATCGCAGCATGTCGGGAGTCGCTCGAGGCTACACACTCACTGTGAAAAGCACAAAGAATTTCTGGTTCTTCTCTCCTACGCAGTTGTTTACCCATGGGCAATGGTGGTCCATCTTCTTGATACAGCGTTTACACACACTGCGAGGAGCACGCACACGAGGAGATGACATGAAAGCAGGGTAGAGCCACATACAGAAGAGGCCTGGAAATATGGTCCAAACCGTGACCTACACACCCTGCTCCTTCTGGGTGTATGAAGACCAGCCAGAATGCATACTTAATTATCCGTCAACTCAAAAACACACACCAACGCAGCAGAGAGAGAGAGAGGGGAGAGACACACACCACTCCTAGTTGCACGGTACACACTGTCTCCATCCCAAATGGCACTCTATTCCCTATGTAGTGCTCTACTGTTGACCAGAGCCCTGGCCAAAAGAGGTGCACTATATAGGGAATAGGATTCCATTTGGGACAAACGCCATGTTGACATTGATGGCGGCGAGAGATGGGAATAAGCTGCTGAGCTGGACTGTACTCTCTCCATCACACAGGGGAGTCAGAGAACGAATATTATCTGAGGGTAGCAGACTGACATCTCAACTAGGCCCTGAGACATCATCAATCAATCATCTGCCCTATGGAGCTGCAAAGGCTGCAATATGGTTAAATAGAGGTGCTCTGATACCATGGCATTCTCCGAAGGTGGAACAAGTGTATAGTATACATATCATGATTCCATCCTGTATGTCACATCCATTGACATTATTTTGATCAAATATAAATATCAAGTGTTGCTCCTTTTTCCTAATTCAACTTTTGTTTTTAGCCATTTGTCGTCCCTTGAAACTAGGTTCAAAGCACTTCAAAGTCCGGGGAACTCCTTCTTAGCCATCTAGTAAGTACCAGTGGGTATAAGTAATGCAGCAGGGCTGAGGCTGAACAACATTGGCGGGAAAGAACATTTGAAGAAAACAAGTGGAATGGGACAGGGCTCTCTAGACTAGTCCTGTACAGAACCTGCAGTGGTGAGCTCTGTCGGGCTTGATACTGCAGCACTTGGGACATTTGTAGACCACCTGACCAGGCTTGAGCTGCAAGCTCTCGATAAACTCCTTGGTCGCGTTCCCTTTAGGCACTGCACCCTGGGAGAGAGGCACGGGTTAGGACAGGGGCATTCAATCATATCTGAAACCAATACACAGTTTTTCTTGGGAAGACAACTTATTTCAAGATTGAAAGCTCTACATTTGACAGTTTCGCCTGAGAGTCCACTCACTGGGTGAGTCTCAATAATATCTCCTTTCTCCTGAAGTGTGCACTCGTTCACTACTGCCCACAAATCTAAAAGCATTGGATTGGTGGAGGCATGGGCTAGTGGGAATGTCCACCATTTGTTTGTAATTCCAGTCATTTCCTTTTATATCAGTGAAGGGACGTGAACAAGTGCACACTTTTGAGGGAAGGAGAGACAATTGGAACAAAGCTACAGAGTCACTGGCCGACAGAGACAGCCAGACTAACCGGGTCTGTGCACATGGCCCGGGCGTGTGAGGCCAGGGCGAGGAAGGCGAGGGTACTGAACAGAGCCCCGTTGATTAGACTATAGAGCAGGTTCTTGGCGGGCAGCAGCACGACGAAGAGCACCACGAACTCGGCGTAGAACACCAGGCACCAGGTGATGACGCCGCATACGATGCCGCAGCAGTCGCGGATGAACCACATGGTGTCGGAGTGGGGGAGGGTTGGGGGAGGGGCGCAGTGCTCGGGCTGCAGGTAGCCGGCTTGCCTCTCGATGTCCCTGCAACGGTTTGCCGGGCTCTTCTTCATTCTAGAGCGGCCGCAGCTCTCGCCGCATGCTGCTGGGAGAGAAGGGTTTGGACGGTTAGGGGTAGGCTACAGATACAGGTGAAGTGATGTCTGATGTGCCAATGTTGCATTGCATTTCCTGCGTTGTTGGTATGAGCTGTCGTTGTAGTGTAAATATATAGAGGGGGGACGTGAGAAACTACAGGTGTATACAGAAGAGAGAAGAAAGTGAGGCGGCGATGTTTCACTGTCTGTGCAGACAGTATTGTTGGAATGTGGTCTCTTTTCTGTTATTTGTTTGAACGTGGTGTTGTAGACTGTAAAAAAAAATGAAAAGGCTATAGACACCTAGATAATGTGTTGTCTTTTAATCTAAACTCATCGGAACTGTGGCGACGTATCAACTTTGACATGCAAATCAATCGTCTGTGCAAACAGACAATAACGGACAAAGGGAGTGAGAGAAGAGACGGCGGGGGAGAGTTTAGGAAGTTCCTGTTCGTCTGTTTAAGTATTCTGAAGTCTTTGAATTCAATTACCCTGGTCAAAATGTCCCTGCGGTCAGTTTTGGCCCACATTCACTAGAAACAGGAAGTCAGGGTAATAAAAATGGCCTATATCTCCAAAAATATTAAGAAACAGCATTACAAGTTAAAAACAGCTGACTATTCCAAAAATAAAACACTGCCTTTCAAATGTATTTATCAATCAAATGTGTTTTATAAAGCTCTTTTTTTACATCAGCATTTGTCACAAAGTGCTCATACAGGTACCAGCATAAAACCCCAAAGTGCAAGCAATGCAGATGTAGAAGCACAGTGGCTAGGGAAAACTCCCCCCTCTGAAATCTGGCCAATAAGAGGTCCGAATTTCATCCATCCACGTGGCCAATTCACTGGTATTTTCTATGTAATCTCACTTTTATGATTAGCCATACTAGCTTAATTGAGATTTAGCCAAATCGGCGAACCCTGATGCAACTGACATATTCCTGCCAAAACCGTTTTTATATCATGTTTGTAAAAGCACACTATTCGGGCATCCCTAACAGCAGCACTGATATAGGCCAGTGATTGTGTAGCCCCAGTGACAATCGGCCTGTGCTAAACACATTACCACACACAAATGCACTAAGACTACACCGTGCCCTCCCTCATCCCCCTGGCTGTCTCCCACATACACTACAGTATAGCACCCTGGTTAGTGCCTAGCCCCAGACTCTGGACAGTCTGCCTACACACACAAAAGGCTTTAGTGCTCTCCTGATGGTTAGTGGGTGGGAAGTCTGACCATGGACGTCACTTTCCTCACTCAGCCCAGGCATTTCGATCTGCTGCTGTTAGCCTGGATGTGTTAGCATATCACTAACGGCATCTAGCTAATTCACCAGGTCAGTGTGTCACTCTCTCCCTCTCACACACACCACTACAACACTCCCATCACGCAAGTCGTGCGTAACTAATAGCCAGAATGCAAGGATCCCTCTATGGATTTGATAAGCACAGTTGTGGAATGTTCCGTGTTAGCCTAGTTCATCATGAAAGCATATCATTCGTTTTGTCAAACTGCCAACAATTGAAAGGCCTTTGATGTGATCCATAACATGGATTATTCAGTTTGAGGCATTTCTGCTTTCGACAGAGGAAGTGGAATGCTAATATCTTGTAGGGGGGGGTCGTTCCAAGCCATGACACCCACCATCTCAGATTGACCTGAAATCGTTTCTGTAGTTAGAGACAGATAAGATTAGCATTCCTGCAAATTATTTTGTTGAAATATAATTTGATCTCTGAGAATTTAAGATAATTGATTGTGCCCAAATTGGCCATTTAAATGTATAGGATTCATATAATATTCAATACATATAATACCCATCATCAATTTGGACCAAATGTTTTTCGAACAATGAGTAAAACATGAGGAATCCCAAGAATTTGTCAAAAACCACCCACCAGCCCTGAATGCTGATTGGCTGACAGCCGTGGTATATCAGACCATATGACAAAACATTTATTTTTACTGCTCTAATTACTTTGGTAAGCAGTTTATATTAGCAATGGGGCACCTCAGGGTTTGTGGTATATACTGTGTTGTGTCGTGCCTAAGAACAGCCCTTAGCCGTGGTATAGTGGCCATACACCACACCTCCTCGGGCATATTGTATCAGAACAACCCGTAGGTGAATCAATGTTGAGAGATGACTGAGCGTGTCGCTCCCATAGAGTGAACAAAACTAACAGTATCTATTGTACTACATCATAACTACTGTTCCATTGAAACCCAATAAGTCAGGAACCTCACAGAAACGTGGTACTATAAACATCTCTTGCCGCTGCATAAATCCAGTGACAACCTGTTACCAAGGACGTCGCTACATAATGAATTCACTATAGCTGCTTCGGGATTTGTACTTTCAAGAAAAACACTGAGGCAAGCATCGATTAGCTATTATCTGCTAAATCAATGCTCTTTTGTGGTTGACTAGAAGTGGGAGTGTATAAACGCCACCACCGAACGACACGAGGCTGTTATCCTGAATGTACTGATTGACTACAGTATCGTCTTTGTCTTACAGCAGGAACTCCGTTCACAAAACGGCCATTCTATTTTGCCGTTCAAGACAGCAATAGTTGACAACAGTCACACATTTAGCCTAAGTCTCAGAATTCCACTGAGACTCCAGTATTAATAAACGTAATGTCTAATAGATATGACACTAACAACTTCAATGGACCAATGAACCATTATGGAAGATTGGATTGTGAGCACTATACTGTATGAGCGCTATACAGCTGAATGAGGCATCAGTTTAATAAATGATTTGTGGGGATGCAGGACGCTCTGCTGCTTGGATGCCTCCAACAGTAATTAATAAAACCAAGGAATGATGGCAGACACAGAGGAAGAGAGCACAGGAGAACGGGAGTGAAAGATGGGAGTGGAGGAGGGATATGGCTCAGTAGGATGAAATAGAAGTTAATTAACAGGCTGATGTGATTTACATTTATAACCTCTGCTGGCAGCCCCTGGCTTACATAAGCATGTCTAGGGTCTTATCTAATAGTCTAGATTTAATGTAGTAAGCCTTTGCGGTGTTGATCACAATGGTCAGTCTTGTCCTTAGTTTAATTGTTAAAATGTTGTATTTCGATTAACAATAAACAGAAAATGGTTGTATCAAGAACCTTGTATAAAGTTTTCAGTATGGAATTCCCATAGCAGATAAATTCTCTGGCGCACTAGAAATCCTAAAGATTTTCTGCAGCTGTAGAGATGCAATCCTAGGCAAATGGCCGGCAGATGGCGACATTGATCTGGTTTTGACGGTATTGCAACCATATCTATTCATTTGGAGATTTTCCTAACAAAAAATTCCACTGGCAGTAATAGTAAAATGACCAAAATTGAATAAAAATGGTAAATTGACCTGTCAAGTCACAATCACCGTTATTGAGCTAGAATTGCAAAGTAACATGGTTCATTAGCTGGCTATACTAATGAAAATCATATCGATTCTGTCAGATTCAGAATCTAATGCTAGCTAGCTAGGTAGTAGGCAGACACTAGGTTACTATTCTGTGGTGTATGTGGGAGACAGCCAGGGGATTGGGGGGCACTGTGTAGTCTAGTGCATTTGTGTCTAGGTAGGTCCAAGGATTAGCGTTGTTTCACAGATTTGGTGGCTTGATTTAGCTAGTAATAAGCTTGCTAATTTAGTTAGCTCGCTAGGTAACGTTAGAAACAACCATGATGATTTCAACTCACCCTTTCGTGGCCGAGGAAAAAATTTTCAGAGAATAATCCTCTTTTTGATTGTATGGCACGCTAACGTTAGCTAGGGTACACCATTCACAACAGCAAGTCGTAGTTGATTGTAGACAGTTAGCTAACTAGTTATCCTTGCTAGCGTGGGGTTAGTTAGCAGTACACCCCCTCTATGTGTCTCACGAATCACGATTCACACTTAACGTGTCGAGTCCATCGTTAAACTACAAAACCACTAGGTTTCGATGTTCCGGTTATTCGTATGGAAATTCCCATACGTGCAGACCTCCTGGTTGGGTGGGTGCCCGTTTCCCTCATTACTTAATCTAGAAAGCTCTTTGGCAAGCAAGGAAACAACAGGAAGTGCCCTGCCTGCCTTCCATGCACAAGATTTATGTGAGCTCCAAGGTTCTCTGGCGTTCCAAACACCTGAGGTTGCCCCTTAGTTAACAGTATCTTTGTTGCCTCTGCAAGAAGATCTAGGAACATATTTCCCTACCAATCTACTAAAAACTGACCTAGGATATCAGCGTAACTAATAGTTTAAAGACCGACAGATGGCGATATGAGTCGTTTCATCTTACCGTCCAAAGCAAACGCATGCAGCTGTCTATATAGTACTGTACATACATATGGACCAGTTCGTACATCAAACATTCTCCAATCCGGCTGCAAATGCATTGATTTCCTCCTTAACTCGATTTAATTGCGAGAAGGAATGTAAAAAACGTGGAAAATATACATACTTTCTTTATGAAATACTTTTTTCACCACCATGCTAGTGGCTAATGCTACTTCCTGATGATCTGCCCTGTATTCAGCCAGGGGTAAACAACAGACTACTGCAACCTGATTGGCTGAATGCAATACACAACATCTAGGGGTGTATTCATTAACGTTTACTGTTTAAGAACCAAACGGAAGCAGATGAAACGTGGAGGGACCTACCTGAATTTGTCCAATAGAAACTCTCATTTGCGTTTTCTATTTGGAGTAAACCAGAATCAGCTTAATGATTAGACACCAGGACTAGCATTCCTAGGCATTAGGCGCTCTAGCATGGTTGTGGAAAGGGGTGTTTCATAAAGAAAGTACACATATTATCCCCGCCTTCTCGCCATTAAATCGAGTTGAGGAAGAAATGGTTTATGTATGAACCAGTCCATGGGGGATAGGAGTGTATAGCTGGCTGCGTGTATTCCATTTGGACGGTAAGATGAAACTACTCAATATCGCCATCTGCCGGTCTTTGGGCTATGTAGCTAAATCAATTTAAACTCCCACTGCACGATAAAGTAGTCCTAGTTGATCTATTTTCCTCACCTTTGAGAAATAGATATTGTTATTTTGTTCATAAAAATATGTCCAAATTAAACATAGCAGTAGTCGAAGAAAAATCTACAATAAAAATGTCTGTGTTTGAATGCGTAAGAAGCTCATTTACATGTTATCTGAAAGGCAATAAAGTACCAATTCAAACGGTCCAAAAATACATACAAAAATTTGTGCAGTAGAATCGAATGGTAGAACTGTGTTGATTTCTACACTGATCCAGGAACAATCTAAATAGGTTCAGGCACTGAGGTATAATAAGAAGCAGATAAATGTATATATATTATCTATGCCTTTTTGCCGCTCTTTGATGACGTGAGAGAGCTGAAAAACGAGTGTTGATGCATCAAGGATACTGTACAAGTCAGTGAGGCCGAAAAGGTGTGTATTACGCATGGTTTGTCGGTAGGTTTCATTCTGAAAGATATTGCTGCATGCTCATGTTTAGTTTATTTTTTTGCGGGAAATAATTGTCCCAGATGAGGTCTACCTGGAGTTTTTGTTGATTGGTGAGTGCATTGTTGCTTCTGGTCGAGTACAGTATAATTCTAATATGAGGGACTCTGGACGTAGTGTTGTAACGAGTGATCTATGATGAGTCGCCCTCTTGCTGTCCCTATCCTAGCTCTGCCAATGCCACAACAGAGTTTTGGGGTGGTGATGAACTGGGCATGGAGTTGAGCAACACCCTGTCCAAATTGTTCAACAACAGATGCAGTGTGGACCCGAAATGCCTTTGCATCTTCCCTGGGGAACACTGCTGAGTGCTCTATGTGGTCGTGCTGGTGAGTGACTGACACCGAAACGGGGCCTCAAAGTAGAGCGCTTCACAGGTCCAAAAAGTTGGACCAATTCAGAAATGGATCCGTGGCTTTTCCACCTGACCGATATATATATATGATTTTTTTTTTGTGGTAAAGTTCCAAATGGACCCGAGAACAGTAAGACCCGTGGGAAAATAGACACAAACATACCCTTGTCAGTTCAGATCTGAGAGAGAAAGAAATCTCAGACGGGTTGCTGCCAGCGCCATTAATAAACGAGCGATATTGGCAAAATGCTCCAGTTACATGACCTTTAAACTGCCGAGAACAAATTACAAAAAAACGTTGTGTTTCGATGTGTAGCATATTAAAAACTTTATAGCCTATTGTTTTATTGTTTTTCACTTTCCTAAAACAATAATTGTCCACCTCAGATGTTAGAGATTTGAGCGCTAAATGCATTAGGGCATCGCATGCATGCACATAGGCCTACAGGCCTAGACGTCTACTGTATGATATAGATATTTTAAAAAGGGATATAAAGGAAGAGAAGCTTAGGCCTAGCCCTAGAGGCAGATGGAAAGGTAGAGATATGCAGGCGCTATGTTCCCGACATACATTCGTTATCCTTATCACAGATAGGCTACTACTGCTATACAGATGTAGGCGTACAGAAGGAGGCAAATTCGTTTTATTTTTTTTATAAAGATAAGCATTGTATTGTTAGATTAAAGGAGCAACTCTGGTAGGCCTAAAACATTCTTCCTCACCTCAAGGCTCAACCTGAGTCAGTTGGCGCTCTGGTGCACTATACCACACCAAACCTTCATAAAAGTTTCTTAACTTTATTAGGTTAATATCAATAGTAAGTCAAGTCATTGCTCAATGTTTATGGGTGAAATACAAACAGGTTATTATATTGCAGCATTAAATTACGTTTTGCGTCTTGCCCTCTGGTTTGACCTTTTCATGGTTTGAATGCAAGTAGCCCTATAGAAGGCTTGCCGGTAATTATATTACACTATACATACAAAAGTATGTGGACACCCCTTCAAATGAGTGGATTCAGCTATTTCAGCCACACATAAATACTTTCTTGAGACAAAATGTACTTGCTACGATTGTTATATGTTTTTTTCTCACCTAGCTATCTCAAGATGAATGCACTGTTTGTAAGTCGCTCTGGATAAGAGCGTCTGCTATATTACTAAAATGTCAAATGTTTACACTAATGCACTCCTATTTCAACATCCTGAACACTTCATAATGATCAATGTTGCCTTGTTTGCCAAACTGTCATTAGATTAGACTGTTGCAATCTTCTATCTTTCTGTATGCTGCCACAGTATCTGCTCTGGTGTGACATTCCGATTGGCTAGGCATAGGTCACTCTTTTCCAGGTATAGGTCTTCACGGTCCAACAGACCTGAAATTCTGAGATCCCGGGATCCTTCTTAAATACAGACGTCTGTCTCAGGTCTTGGTGGGTCTGATATACACTCAACAAAAATATAAACTCGATATGTAAAGTGTTGGTCCCATGTTTCATGAGCTGAAATATAAGATCCCCGAAATGTTCCATATACCCCAAAAGCTTATTTCTCTAAAATGTTGTGCACAAAGTTGTTTACATCTTGTTAGTGAGCATTTCTCCTTTGCTAAGATGATCCATCCACTTGACATATGTGGCATATCAAGGAGCTGATTAAACAGCATTATCATTACACAGGTGCACTTTGTGCTAGGGACAATAAAAGGCCACTCTAAAATGTGCGGTTTTGTCACACAACACAATGCCACAGATGTCTCAAGTTTTGAGGGAACGTGCAATTGGCATGCTGGACTGCTAGAATGTCTACCAAAGTTGTTGCCAGATAATTCAATGTTAATTTCTCTACCATAAGCCACCTCCAACGTTGTTTTAGAGAATTTAGCAGTACATCCAAACGGCCTCACAACTGCAGAGGGGTCTGCTGATGTCAACGTTGTAAACAGAGTCCCCTATGGTGGCGGTGGATTATGGTATGGGCAGGCATAAACTATGGACAACGAACACAGTTGCATTTTATCAATGGCAATTTGAATGCACAGAGATACCGTGATGAGATCTTGAGGCCAATTGTCGTGCCATTCATCCGCCACCATCACCTCATGTTTCAGCATGATAATTCACAACCTCATATCGCAAGGTCTGTACACAATTCCTGGAAGCTAAAACTGTCCCAGTTCTTCCATGGCCTGCATACTCACCAGACATGTCACCCGTTGAGTATGTTTGGGATGCTCTGGATCAACGTTTACGACAGCACGTTCCAGTTCCCGCCAATATCCAGCAACTTCGCACAGCCATTGAAGAGGAGTGGGACAACATTCCTCAGGCCGCAATCAACAGCCTGATCAACTCTACTGGAAGGAGATGTGTCTTGCTGCACGAGGAAAACATTGGTCACACCAGATACTGATTGGTTTTCTGATCCATGCCCCTTAAGGTATCAGTGGCCAACAGATGCATATCTGTATTCCCAGTCATGTGAAATCCATAGATTAGGGCCTAATGAATGTATTTCAATTGACTGATTTCCTTATATGAACTCTAACTCAGTAAAATCTTTGAAATTGTTGCATGTTGCATTTATATTTTTTGTTCAAGGCCTCGGGCATGTGCAATTAAAATTGATTGGACTCATCCTCTGTTAATTTAATGTGTAAGGTGATGAGAACTGCGCGAGCTCGTTATCTATGTCAGCCAATTCCAACTTAATAAAACGTATAGCTGAAACTGGTTCCGGCTGCTTACCTAACGTACGCCTGCTGCTGAGGAGAGAGCGAGTGAAATGAACCTTGGCCTAGGCTACTGTTGATTGCGAAGATATAGGCCTTTTTCATTAAAGTAAAACGAAAGCTACAGGAGAAAGAGTATATTGAAAAGAAGCAGACAAGGGGAGTGTCATCCGTGGGGACAAGTTTTAATATTGTAGTGGACAAAGATGAGAAGAACGTTGGCACGGCCAAATGGACTGTCTGCGTCTCGATATTCAGCATTGATGCAATTTTCAACCGTTAAATTATTTATTTTCGTAATTAGTATAATTTGTTTTATCTTTATTATTATGATTCTATATCAGTTAGGGCTGACCCCAATTAGTCGACCGAGATTGTTTTAGGCGAGCAGTAACAAATATATATAAATCTGCGCCCATCTCAGGGAACTACATTGCGCAGGCCTAGACTAAAAGCCAATTTATACTTGATCCAAAAATGTGGTAGGAGGGAGGCTCCGTGTGGAGGGTTTGACGCAATTGCTGAGCCTCCAGAGGCATTCAGAGGCCATCCTGTATGAACACAAACTCAGTTATATGACAACACCTCTGCGCTGCTCTGTGAAGCGCAGGAAATATGAATGCTCTGACTTCTGCGGAGGCCACATCACCATAAATGCTACATGGCCAATGCAGACGTTGGATTGACCATGCGCGCAGATGCACTTCTCCAGTGCGCTCTCTCCCGCCAATTTGTGCTCTTTAATTGTTTCATAACTTCATTGTGTGAATTGTTTGCGTTTGATTGTTAGTGTATATCAATTCTCAATTACATATCACCAGTAGTACATTTGCCGTTAATTCCAAGAATGTCTCATCTACAATGTTTGTTACTTTAGTTAAGGTAATTTATTTGAAGGCATTCAGTATTATTATGCCAGTCTTCCGGTTCTCATTGTCGGAGTGGACACATTGTTTGCAGAGTGCACAACCTATGCTAACCTTATGAGAAACACGTTTTCGTTGATTTCATTCCTTTTATGAGTTTTGCCAATTTAGTTATTGTCTTTTATTTGTGGTGGACGCCACACTGTAGGAGAAGGTGGCCGTGTTCAGTGGCCATCCTGATCATCTCTGTCACACACAAGGGTATGGTCACCTGTGTCAGGAAGGTGGGAGGAGGCAGCCTGGACCCAGAGAGCATCTTTGAGATGACAGAGGTGAGATAGGACGCATGCGCTCCTCTTCATATCATCTGTCGTCTCTCACCACAACAAACGTATTAGCATTGAATGTTCAGCTGTATCAAAGTTGAACCTTATCAGCACATCACAAAGTTGTTTACACAATTACACCCTTTGGGGGGAATTTTGTGCAGAGGAAATTCATGAAGTGTGTGTGAATGTACAGTTCATTTTGTTTATGGGAATGCAATGCAATGTATATGTATCCAGGTGCTGTATACCGGAGAACGCTACACACACACACACACACACAGTCTTGTACAACTAACCTAGTGGGGACACATAATTCAGTCCCATCCAAAATCATTTTTTCCGTAACCCATAAACCTAACCAGGACCCTTACCCTAACCTTAAACCTAACCTTAACCTGAAAACGTAACCTTAACCCTAAACCAAACCCTAGCTGCTAACCCTCACCCTAAAACTAAGCCTAGCTCCTAACCCTAAACCTAATTCTAACCTTAACCCTAAACCCCCTAGAAATAGTATTCAACCTTGTGGGGACAATTTTTGTTCGTTTACTATTCTTGTGGGGACTTCTGGTCCCCACAAGTATAGTTACACACACACACACATTTTTATGCTCTGTTGTATATCTCTACAGACAGGGAAACGGGTAGGGAAAGCCCTCATGGAGCTTCTGCAGAAGGAGTGTCTGGGAAAGAAGAGACAGAAAGTAGGCTTTAAAAAATAAATAAAAATCTATGCAACAGTGTTAAATGTGTCTGTCTTCCCTACACTTCAAAGCAGGGAAATTTTGAATCACCTATAGAAATGACCTGTATGAGTATTTTGATAAAAGGTTAATGATGTTTACTTGAATGCTGAACTAAGGTGGAGGCGGCAGATGGCAAACATGTTTTTACCACTATTGAATGTACAAATAATGACCAAATTCAACAAATGTGTAAGTTGAGCAGTGTGTCCTTGCCATTCAAATGGCTCAAATAAAAACTAAGCCTCTTACTTTTGTCTTCCCGATTGGTCAGGATTACAACGAATGTTCAGCATTTAGTGAAGTTAAAACCGAAGACTACTTATATTGTATACCTCTATAACTGAATATGTCTGAATATCTTTTTCTATAATTGAGTAGATATTCTGATGGCGATAGTCACTGTGTCCTATTGTCCTTAATACGTGTCAGATTCATCAGAGGAGCATAAAGTGCACAACCAAAAGAGCAGATGTGAGACAGGACCATTTCCACTGCCTAAGAACCGTGGCCTGGAGCAAATGGTCTACTTTGCCAGAGAGGATACCGGTCCAAAGAAACACGTATGTATTCTACTTCACCATTTAAAAACCTGACCAAGATCCTGAGTTTAAAAAAATAAAAGCAAAGAAATGAATTTGCATCGCAATAATACCAAAGACAACTGATTTAGTTGACCATAAAGTGAATAAGAGATGCCATTTGACTCATATTAGAACCACTACACCCTATTTTTCTTTTTCAAAGTACAGGGTGGGACCGCTGGGACGTGCAGAAATCAGATAAGGATGTCACAGTGCATGTGATGTCTGGGACTGAGAGAGTATCAGGTTCTGAGGTTGGACAGCTCCAGCTCCAGGCATCAGTTTTCAATTACACTGTGTTTTTCCCTTTTGTGGAGAGAGGACATAAATTGCCAGGCTCCACATTGAAGCAGTCATTCAACAACAGATCTAACCATGGAGTTCAGAAGAACCTGTTTGGTTTTTGGAATACTCCTCTTGGTGAACTGCTCATTCCAGCAGGCTTTCCCTACGAAGAAAACGGTTAAAAAGGGTAGGTGGTGGGTGCCTCACACTCTATATAATGGTCAGAATGATATTTACGTCCAGTGTTGAAATTGTTTTTAATCAATCATTTTGAATCTGAGAGAAATTAAATGTTTGTTACACACAGCTCTTATTGTTCGGGAAGATTAACTATTTTGAGTAAAATATGATTTTATTAGTCTTGCCAGAACATTGCCTGCAATACACATCAATAATTTCAAGCAACACATCTGGCATTGCCACCTCACTGGAGGAGTAGCCTATTGCTCCAACTTTGTGTCATCTTTGAGTCCATCCTGTTCCCCTCCCCCGTTTCTGTTCTGTCGTGCTCCAGATGAAAGAAAAGATGCAGCCATAGAGGAGCTGCAGAAGCAGATCGACGACATTGTTCAGGATCTAAATATTATGAAGGAGCAACAGGCTTTGCAGTCAGGTGAGATTCACACATATACTGGTATTGTTCAGGACCCTTTGGACATAAATAACAGTATCGGTTTCTGTTTTAACACTTCTAAAGATGCTCTGACACTACAATTTTCACTTGGCTCCTCAGTTTGTTTGAAAGGGGTCAAGGTTCATGGCAAGTGTTTCCTGGCTGAGCCGCGGAAGAAAAGCTACCATACAGCCTTTGACGACTGCATTGCCCTGGGGGGTGTACTCGGTACCCCCTTGTCCAAGGACCAGAATGACCAGCTCAGCGACTACGTCTACCAGAGCATCGGCCCAGGCGAGCAGATATGGCTGGGCATCAGCGACATGGTGACTGAGGGCAACTGGATGGATCAGGTGGGCAACAGCATCCTCTACAAGAACTGGGACTCTGATTCCAGATCCCCAAAGAAAGATCGTTCCCAGAACTGTGTCATCCTCTCAGAGGCCACTGGTGGGAAATGGTTAGACAAGAACTGTCGTGAGGAGAAGGCCTCTGTCTGCGAGTTCAACATAGTCTGAGACACACCATTTGTTAGCTGCATTTCCCATGCTTGAATTATATTTCTTGTTCGCTACCTTGAATTCTTTTCTACAATGTACGCTTTGGTTTTAAATTCAACCCCTGAAAATGTATATTTTTTAACAAGTTACTGACACTTTTCTAGAGCTGATACCCAGACAAAAATGTTGGAGAATTCTTTGTAAAACATGGAGGTGGTTTCTTGGACACAGATGAAGGATTATCCAGGACTAGGATTAATCTGTGTCCGGCGAAACTGTCCCAATGACAATGACACATTTTCATGTGAATATGCACAAGTATGAGATCCTTACGTTATCATCTAGATTTATGGTACTTAATCTGTTGCTTTCCTTTCTAATTTACAACAATTATGTCAGAGAGCTAGTCTTTGAATACTTGTTTGTTAATCACAAGATGTTTAGCCTGAACACATATACATCTCAATAAAAGTTATGAAATTATAATAGGGGTTTGTCTAAGGCGTCTTGCTAAAGGTTTGGTTGTTTCCCTTAAACGGTAACCTCTTGGTAACTACTCCAATGAAAACAATCATCCTGTCTTCCGTGGTTGAAGTTCCTGTTGTTATAACAAACTACAAGCCAGGACTTTAAAGGTCACAGGTTTTAGACAAAGGATGAAAGAATGTCACTTTTCTCATCACAACAAGACACCTTCTGAAGCAATATCATTTTAGATCGATTCCCTTATCTATCCTAGATACAGTATTATTCACAATATCACACTGTACTCAGACCACTCAAAATGTCTAAGGAATTTATAAAAATACAAAAATTGGCAGAGAAATTTATAAAAACACATTTACATAGAAAAACCCTTGCCACAAGGCATAAACAATGCAAAAAAAGGTTGGTACAAAACAAGCATCCCTGCTCTTAAACCCATGACACACCAGTGTCCAGGGCAACATTCAATGTATTAAATATATACTAGCATATAAAACAATTAAAATACTATCAAAAAATATACACAAAAACCAAGTAGACCAGTAATGTAAACACAGAATAGCAGCACCATGTCGAGCTTGGAGGAAACAGACTCAGAGGCTCCAATGAAAGGCAGTAATAGTAATTTGTCTGATGGTTTTTGTGCAGTAGGCACAACACCACTAATACAGACTCCCTGAATGTTATGCAAAGGCACATTTACACCCCATTTCTCCACTACAGTGAACCTGAAACACTTTGAGCTATGTGAAATGAGTAACAGTAGTCCATCTCACAGTACCGCCTCACGCTAAATGGGTCCCTCCCCCTTCGAGTCGATGAAGGTCTCTGGATTTAGGATTTGGTCTGCCCCCGACAGTCTAATCGTATTTATATCCCCAGTGCTCTTGAATGTGTACAGCTCATTGTCTACCATCCTGCGGTCCATGAATCCCATGCTGTCCTGGCGGTCAATGGGTGTGCGAGGTCTCGACGGGATGAAGGTTTCCGACGGGTCCAAGAAAGGTCTATACTCGTCCATCTCAGGCACCAGTTCAGGCTCATGGTCTGCAGCTGTCTCTGTGATCTCTGGCACTCTGTCCTGGAGCGCCATGAATGTCCGATAGGTGTCGACCGGCTGTCCTTGGAAGTGGTCCTGGATGGTGCCCACGTAGCTGGGCTCGCGCAACAGGTGGCTGTACACCATGGTGTCTTCGATGGAGGCGTAAACGTGCGGCTCGCTGTCGGACCGAGTTTTGGGGAACACATGGTCGCCTGGGATGAAGATATTCCCTTTCCCTATGTAGATGGAAGCCTCTTTGACCATTCTTTTCTTCTTCCTGTAAAGCACGAAAGAGGAATACAAATGGTTGAGTCAAGCAGACACCACACTATGGGGGGAGGGGCAGTCATAAAATGACCTCAACATCAAAGCTATATATAGATTGTTATGGTAAGGCAGGTGTTTTCACCTTAAAACCAAGAAGACTGTCAGCACAATAAGCATAAGGAGCAGCACTGCTCCCACAGCACCCAGGATGCCGCTCAGGAGCAGCTCTACAGAGACACACACGAGAAAGAGAGACTCATGATTACATAATGGTAAGAATGAGACAAATATAGCTGCAAGTAGCAATGACATGAGGTGCTGGCTTATGAGCAGGCTGGAACACAGTTGCATAGAAGCATTATAAACCCTTTGAAACGATTCAAAACACTCATCTTTGATGTGTTGTGTTGCTTTTCTAAAATGAACTAGAGACAGTAATAAATGCTGAGAGTTAAGGTTCACGCCTGAATTGCATGCAGTTTCATTAAAATGTTGTCATACATACACAGTGCCTCCAGACAGTATTCAGACCTCTTGACTTTTTACACATTTTGTTTTGTTATAGCCTTACTCTAAAATGTATTAAATTGTTTACCCCCCTCATCAATCTACACACAGTACCCCATAATGACAAAGCAAAACAGATTTTTAGAAATGTTTGCTAATTTATTCAAAATAAAAAACTGAAATATCACATTTACATAAGTATTTAGACCCTTTACGCACTTTTGGCAGCGATTACAGCCTCGAGTCTTCTTGGGTATGACGCTACAAGCTTGGTACACCTGTATTTGGGGAGTATATCCCATTCTTCTCTGCAGAGCCTCTCAAGCTCTGTCAGGTTGGATGGGGAGCATTGCTGCACAGCTATTTCCATGTCTCTCCAGATGTTAGATCGGGTTCAAGTCCGGGCTCTGGCTGGGCCACTCAAGGACATTTAGAGACTTGTCACGAAGCCACTCCTGCGTGTGTCTAAGCTGTGTGCTTAGGGTCGTTGTCCTGTCGGAAGGTGAACCTTCGCCCCCAGTCCGAGGTCCTGAGCAGGTTTTCATCACTAGTCTCCCAGTCCGTGCTGCTGAAAAACATCCCCACAACATGATGCTGCCGCCACCATGCTTCACTGTAGGGATGGTGCCATGTTTCTTCCAGATGTGACGCTTGGAATTCAGGTCAAAGAGTTCAATCCTGGTTTCATCAGACCCCCAAAAAACGTTTCTCATGGTCTGAGAGTCTTTAGGTGCCTTTTGACAAACTCCAAGTGGGGTGTCATGTGCCTTTTACTGAGGAGTGCCTTCCTTACACTCTACCATAAAGGCCTGATTGGTGGAGTGCTGCAGAGATGGTTGTCCTTTTGGAAGTTTCTCTTATCTCCACAGAGGAACTCTAGAGCTCTGTCAGCGTGACCATCAGGTTCTTGGTCACCTCCCTGACCAAGGCCCTTCTCCCCCGATTGCTCAGTTTGGCCTGACGGTCAACTCTAAGAAAAGTCTTGGTGGTTACAAACATCTGCCATTTAAGAATGATGGAGGCCACTGTGTTCTCAGGGACCTTCAATGCTGCAGAATGTTTTTGGTACCGTTCCCCAGATCTATGCAGCGACACAATCCTGTCTCAGAGCTCTACGGACAATTCCTTCGACCTCATGGCTTGGTTTTTGCTCTGACATGCACTGTCAACTGTGGTACCTTACATAGTCAGGTGTGTGCCTTTCCAAATCATGTCCAATCAATTGAATTGACCTCAGGTTGACTCCAATCAAGACGTAGAAACATCTCAAGGATGAACAATGGAAACAGGATGCACCTGAGCTCAATTTCGAGTCTCATAGCAAAGGGGGTGAATACTTAAAATAAGGTAGTTCTGTTTTTTATAAAATGTGCAAAAAGTATCAACATCTGTTTTTGCTTTTTCATTATGGGCTATTGTGTGTAGATTGCTGAGGGAAAAAAGTATTTAGAATAAGGCTGTAATGTAACAAAATGTGGAAAAATTCAAGGGGTCTGAATACATTCTGAAGGCACTGTGTGTGTGTGTGTGTGTATATATATATATATATATATATATATATATATATATATATATATCTCAACACCTGCTTTGACAAAGAGAAGTTGAGTTATTAGGGTTTGATTGAGAGCGCAGTATTTATTTCTTAGAAAGTTGTGATTTTCTCTTCCATCTCTTTGACATATCGCGCAGCTTTTTTCACACCTAGAAGAGGGATGAACATATATTCTGAGTTGAGTCAAGCTTCGCTGCCAGCACCCCTAAATACTGTGTTGATGATTATGAGAACATAAAGCATCCCTAATAACGTGTATTGATGTCATTTAAGATAGACATCCAATTAAAAAAACTATTATTGATTTATTTTTGCCCTCATTTTAGATCTCTTAAGAGTTATTGAAATAACCAAAAAGGTCTTGTGAGACGAATGCTAGAATTATGCAGATATCTTAGCACAAACATATTCAGTCACAAATCTGTCATAACAATACAAACAGGTCCCTTACTGCTAGTCTCCTGCAGGGTAACCATGCTGAGCACACTGAAGTGTCCGTTCTCCGTCATACAGTTGGACATGTTGAGATAGAAGCTCTCAGGGACCATCAACTTCTCCTCTGCCTCCTTATCCTCCCTGCGACTCAATATCTCCTTTGGAGAGGCCAGGGTCTGCACTTTGATGAACGTGTGCCCCTTGCCACACTTGGGCTGGCTGATGTTGGTCAACAGCAGGTCCGCCTGGAGGTGGCCCGGCAGATTGATGATCCAGGACACGGTGGAGTATGGCTTCATGCCGCTGGGCCAGTTTGGGGTGGCCAGGAGGGCAGGGGAACCCATTCTGGGCTGGACTGTATATATGATGCTGTCTGAGGGACAAAAGGAAGTGACGAAGAACAATACATTTTCAATACAGTTTGAACACAGAGGTTGAAGAGAGTGAGAATGTAAACTTTCCATTGAATCCATTTTTAAAACAAATCCCCTTGCCATTCCTGTATGTCTGTTCCCTCTTGTAGATGTTACCCAAGGAACCATAAAAAGGTAAGTGAAGAGAGTATTAAAGTAACTGTTTTCAGACTTCTATGAAATATGACCTATAATTAATTACAAAATGAGTGAAATTCTTATCCGTACAATTTTGTTTAATTAAGTATGTTCAAAAGCAGCGTTTCTGTGTTGGAATGGGGGTGGTGTACCCCAACAACAGAATGGTGTGGGCTTATACCGGTCATTAAAAACATTAATTAGAAATAGACCACTGATTGGTCAGCTCATCCTCCTCATGCGTATGACATCATACTCTGAGGAAACGGAAAGCATTTTTGAAACTCTGAGCAAAAGTTTGAAGTGAATTTATGCTTTGGCCACCAATAGAGGTACAGGATGAGTCAACAACATTATTTGGGTATGAGTTAACAGAACTGTTAAGTGAGATTTTCACTGAATAGTTACTTTAAAAGATTTAAAAAATGAAAAAACAACAACTGCGAAACCAGTTAGCATACCTGAGATTTCTTCACTGAAGGACACATTGAGGAAATGCCCTTGAATCAGGCTAAGGTCCTTCGCTGAGGCAGTAATAGAGACGTTGGAGTGCACTTGGATTTTGCGAATGATGCCTTCGGAGCAGAAGTAGCCAATGGAGGACCCATCACCCTCTGCTACGTGAAGGGAGACACTGCCATTGCACTCCTGTCCTGGCAGGGACTGCCTGAGGTTTCCTGTGGGGGACAGTAAATCCACGGTGCCATATACTGGGATAATGACGTGCCAGGTGAAGCTTCGGAGTAGCGTAGGGAGGCACGTCGGCATTTTAGGGACCGTGAGGAGAGTCCCAGTCACGGAGCACGAGTCTAAACTCCGGCATCCTGGAATAGATCCACAGAGGCTTGAGATATTATAATGGGTTTACATACATTCATATTCTTAGTCCATCACATCTTTAGATAATAAACGAAACACAAAGACCATTTGTTCTAGCTTTGTCACAAATGTACTCTAATAAGAAGCTTAAGTGAGAAAGGCATAGACACTATCCATAGTCGTTTCTATGTTTTGGAGGCAACACATGCAACGCTAATGTATGCATTGTTACAGTACCTATGGTTTTTACGGCTGTCAGGCCTAGGTCTTCACTCGGACAGTCCAGGAAAGAAAGCCTGGCTTTGGTCCCTGAGGGAACTGTGATCTTCTCCTGGAGCACAGAGTCCTTCCTCATCTCACAGTAGGGGTCCGATCCCCTCTTCTCAAAGTGGAGGACTAGCCTTTCATCCTCTGACAGATTTACAGTGCAGAGAACTGACCAGGGAGTAAAAGACAAAACAGGCACAATCATCTTCTGAGAAATAGGTCATCGATCACCACTCAATTAATTTGATTGAATGAATGATCAGGCTAATTTTAGGCTACAATATGTTTTTTAAACATTTATAATGGAAATATTAGTTATATTGGTTTGGAAGTCTAGGGTTGGTTTAACAGATTGCATGTATAGAATAAAGAAGCATATTTGGATCTTACTTGTAATTGCTTACATCACAAATCATGTCATAACAATTTATGATTGCCAATAGCCTTTGTACCTGGATGGCCGCTCCTCATCACCGAGACCCTAAATTTGAGGGACAGGCCCGGTTTGGTCCTGTCGGTCTCACAGTTAAACAGGGTCATGGTGAAGCTGCCCTGCCTGTGTGTTGGCTGGGGGTCCGCCAGGTTCTTCTGGATGCCCACCTTCCCACGCGCCTTGTGGTACATCACCATCACTTCCTTCTTCTGGCAAAGAGACTCTGTGTGATTCAGGAAGTTAACCGTGTAGTTATGCATGCCGGGCACCGTGAAGTCCCACCTCATCAGGTCGTCATCAGGGAAACCTCTAGGGTAGTTGGCTGAGAAGAAGTCTGTATCTGACACCCCTCGAGGTAGGTTGACTTTTACCACAGCCAGCACTGGAAGGAAAGGGGTTAAATGAGGTATAATGACATGAGTAATTCTGTAAAGGGAGGTCTCCCGAATACATACAAGCTAATAGAGATTAACTCAGTGACCTCAACAGGCATTCATTTTTTATGGCTCCTCCAACAGCTGCCAGACACTCACTTTTAATTTCCGGTCCGACGGTGACCTTGAAGTCCAGCGGCTCCAGCTTCCTATCCCTAGGGACCTGCAGGGACACCCGGCCCTTGTACAACACCTGGACCCTAGTGATGCTGCCGTCTGGGCAAAAAATGCCGATGGTGGCGAGCCCGGTGCGCTGGTACGTGATGATGGCGTAGGTATGCTCGTCAGGACAGGTCTCAGAGGGTGGAATCTGTCTCATTCCCGGCGATGGGAAGTCCAGCTGGAAGGAAAGGCCAGGTGGAACTTTCAGGTCCCAGGTGAAGGTTCTGTTGAAGTCTGGGAAGAGGGAGGATTCCGCCTGGACGATGTTCCCGCTGCAGGTGATCTCTGTGCAATCTGGAGGATAAAAAATATTGTATTCGTGAAGCTAACAGATGAGCAGCTTTTGCACTTTCGAGACTATTTCCATTGGGTCCATTGTGTTAGGCATGCTCAATCAAATGCTCCTAGAAAACCGGTCAGGTCAGGGCCCTGTTTAGGCCAGGAAAATGGGTCTGAGGTGTCTTACCAATCTCCCTGTTGATCTCTACACTGAAGACATCTTGTGGCTGTGGGCAGGTGAACTTCACAGAGGTGTTGCGGGCAGCTCTCAGGACGAGTTCTTTGGGGTTGCAGGTAGGCCCCTCCCCAACGCACACACTGCACTCTTTGGCTTTGGTGTTTCTGCTGATGGTGACGATAGTGTCTGGCTCTGGAGTCACGGAGATCATCCGGCTCTCTGAAGAAAATTTGAAACGTAAGCACTAATTTATAGATCTGATTTCAACAAAAGATAATTCACTGTACATACACTTCTCACATTAGAGTTAGACATGACCAGAACAGTTGAAAGAGCTTACGTTTCTTTATTGGTTTGGCCGTGAATATAGAGGAATCCACCTCTCGGCCTTTTTGAACTTGCAAAGACACCGTGGCTTGGCTCGGTATATGAAGGTGAGCCACGAGGCCATTCTTGCAGTATGTCTGAGTTTTGACCTCTCCTTCAGTGTTGGTCCTGGTTACAGTGTACTGGTAGCCATCTTGACACAACTCTGATTCAGTCATCTCCTTCAGCCTGTCAACAGGGAAGTCCAAACTCATAACGGTCTTCTCCGGCACACTTAGGTCCCAGACGAGTGTTCTAATGAACTCTGAGAAGAGGGGAGGCTGAGCCACACCTGTGGCAGGGCTGCAGGTGTCATTGGTGCATTCTGGGTCAAATAAAATCACATAACAGGTAAGACGGGAAGAAACCTAAACAAAACCTGCTTAACGGTTCACCCTTGGGGCCAGATCTAAAAGGTAGCCTTAGCTGTTTTTAATGCAGCATCGTCACTGACAACTACCACCCCAGGATGTCAAATTCTGAAGCATCTGTCTGTGTTGTACATATTTTTGACTGTGTAAATACGGCAATACTGGTTTGATCGAATTGAGCTGGCAGTCTAAAATGAAATCCAATATTACAAAGTTTCTCTAGACTCACTGATTTTCCTGTGGATCTGGATGACGAAAGCACTTTGTGGTGGTTCAGTGCAGTTGAAGAGCAAGGTGACATCCTCATCGGGGACCAGGGCCAGCGATGAGTGACAGGTCGTCTGGGTGTCATTCTCAGCGCCATTGACCTTGCATACGGAACACTGTTCCAATGGAAGGAGCAGTGAGGACGACACAGTCACAGTAGCATCTTTGTCAGGGCGGACGGTCATGCGCAGACATTCTGAGTGAACAGAACGAAGAAAAGGTTATTTTTATAGTTTGCAAATAGTCCAAACTGAAAAGGCTAGTTCACTACTATGTCATTGTATTGAGTAGTACAACTGTTGTTGGAGTCAATGAACAGGCTAAGAGTTGAGCTGAAGGTAACAAAAATACATGGAAAAAAAGATTATAAAACAGTGACATAGTAGTTAAGTTTCACTGAACATTGGGAGCAGGCTAGAACCCATTGTCATGTCTGGACTTAAGGCTGCACCAGTTATTTCACAAATACACATCCTTACAGAACACTACATGTTCCTTCAAAGGAAAATATTAATGGAGGTTCTGGGCAATTCCACGATAATGGAATTACGCTTTCACTTAGTTTTTTTTCACTTTAAAAAATGTATGCCAAACAAAAACCATTGATTTCAAAATGTAACAAACCATACAACTCTACAACTCTATGCACAAGGACTACTTTGAACAATTTCCACTGAAAATGTTACAAAAACTAATTTAGTGGAAGAACTGTGCAGATGCAAACTTTGGTAACGGAAATATGGTCAAATCTCTTTTTATGTAAGCACGTTTTCCAAGAACTCTTAAATATCTGCTCTGAATTAAGATTCAAAAGATGTCTTCAGAAAGAATGGGGTGTCAAACTATGACATGGGACCCTGAGTTTGAAAACAAATCTATTTTGGTTATTGAGCTACAGCAAATGAATTGGATTTACACCTGGTAACGGAATTATGGTAATTGGTCCTGGTCTGTACTACACAGAAATGCACTGCTTCTTGACACAATGCCCACTTAACCCGGAAGCCAGCTGCACCAATGTGTTGGAGGAAACACTGTGCACCTGGCGACCATGTACTGCGCCCGGCCCTCCATAGGAGTCGCTAGTGCGCGATGGGACAAGGACATCCCTGCCGGTCAAACCCTCCCCTAACCCGGACGACGCTGTGCCAATTGTGCGCCACCCCATGGGTCTCCCGGTCGCGGCCGGCTTCGACAGAGCCTGGACTTGAACCCAGAAACTCCAGTGGCACAGCTAGCACTGAGATGCAGTGCCTTAAGACCACTGCGCCACTCGTGCGCCACTTGAGGCCCTCATGGGTCATTTTTGATGGAAATGCCCTTCTGTTATATTCAAATTGACAGTAAGTACGCTGTATCAAGTCCTGTGTCAGGTGACTGGTCTATGCCCAAAATTACCATGGTAGGATCTCTTTTGTCTTTGAATAGCATATCGACATATTAACAATTCAACATTAATAACATAACCAAACAATGAAATATACTCTACCGGCATATCCAAGTTCCAGAGTGGGATCTGATACTTTTACAGTTATAATATAATTTGTACGCATTACCAACAGAGTATCCTCTACCAGGCTTTCACCTTTATATGAAAGCCTGAAGAAGTTCTTGTCAGAAAGAGGCTTAAAAAGAGATAGTTCACCCAAATTACACATTGGCTTCCTTACCCTGTAAGCAGTCTATGGACAAGGTATGAAAGCAATCCATGCCTTGGTTTAAATTCCTTGGCACGGTTTCCACATGCTAACGTTTGAGTATTTGTGGCACAAATCCAATTCAAGTTATGGGACCGATATTAGCCTTTTTGGCCATAGACTGATTACAGGGTGAAGAAACCAATATGTCATTCTATAATTTGGGTGAACTATATCTTTAAAGAAGTTAGAGTATCTGGAGACGGAAGTGAAAGCGAGACATCCGGCTTTCTTTATCTAATAGGGGCGGGGCCGCTCTGGTCTGCATATTGGGGTGCATTCAGTTTGCGGAACGGTTTGTACTTAAAACGTTACCCCAAAACGTTCTTGTACACTCTTGAACAGACAAAGGTACGTTTGCACAGTTCTGTGGGTGTGCCTTGAAGCAATGAGTGACGTATTTAAAAGGCAGCGGTGCATTTCGACCCACAACCCGAACCCTCTCCGTTTTTCAACTGGTCTTTCAGTACAGCGCCATTTCCATTTAATTGAACGTTCCACTACGTTTTTTTCGTACTGAATACTGGAAGCCGAGGCTACCAACAGAGTGAATGAGAAAATAGATTCAAAATGTTCGCCCTCTGCGGGTCATTAGCAGGATGTGCAATGATACAAGTAAACAGAGGGCTGTGATTGACATAGTAGGCAATTTAACCAATTTCTCAGTATAAAACGGGCAATAACTTTAAAACTTTGATATGCCTGTAGAGTATATTATGTTACACAATATATTGAAAAAGTAATCAGATAAAATATATATTATCATGTTTATATTTTTCAATATTCATAAATTAAATAAGAAAATTGTTATTGAAATCAAAATACTATTCATATTACAGAGCAAGCGGTAAAGCTTCATATTTTTGCTTTGTAGCAACTGGCTATGTAAAAGGACCCACGACCACCAAAATGCAAGTCTATATTTTTTTTTAAAGTAAAGTATATCAAGCAGATGGAAAAGGGTTTTAGAAACATCTACCAGAAAAAGTCTTAAAAGGGTATTAGAAATACATCAAAACACTATAAATGTTGAAGTTAAGACCCTTGCCAACGAATATCAACATTTATATTAACTTATGCTAAATTAATTTGCCTCTTGTAAATTAAAAAAAATATTGCCTGGGGTCTTGTCATCCTGTTACCAAAAACCCACATACACTATACAGTTGAAGTCAGAAGTTTACATACACTTAGGTTGGAGTCATTAAAAATCGTTTTTCAACGACTCCATTTCTTGTTAACAAACTATAGTTTTGGCAAGTCGGTTAGGACATCTACTTTGTGCATGACACAAGTAATTTTTCCAACAATTGTTTACAGACAGATTATTTCACTGCATCACAATTCCAGTAGGTCAGAAGTTAATATACACTAAGTTGACAGTACCTTTAAACAGCTTGGAAAACTCCAGAAAATGATGTCATGGCTTTAGAAGCTTCTGTTAAATGACATCATTTGAGTCAATTGGAGGTGTACCTGTGGCTGTATTTCAAGGCCTACCTTCAAACTCAGTGCCTCTTTGCTTGACATCATGGGAAAATCAAAAGAAATCAGCCAAGACCTCAGAAAAAAAAAATTGGAGACCTCCACAAGTCTGGTTCATCCTTGGGAGCAATTTCCAAACCTGAAGGTACCACGTTCATCTGTACAAACACCATGGGACCACGTAGCCGTCATACCACTCAACCACTCAAGAAGGAGACGCATTCTGTCTCCTAGAGATGAACGTACTTTGGTGTGAAAAGTGCAAATCAATCCCAGAACAGCAGCAAAGGACCTTGTGAAGATGCTGGAGGAAACAGGTACAAAAGTATCTATATCCACAGTAAAACGAGTCCTATATCGACATAACCTGAAAGGCTGCCTAGCAAGGAAGAAGCCATAGCTCCAAAACCACCATAAAAAAACCAGACTACGGTTTGCAACTGCACATGGGGACAACGATCATACTTTTTGGAGAAATGTCATCTGGTCTGATGTAACAAAAATAGAACTGTTTGGCCATAATGACATCGTTATGTTTGGAGGAAAAAGAGGGGTGCTTGCAAGCCGAAGAACACCATCCCAACTGTGAAGCACGGGGTGGCAGCATCATGTTGTGGGGGTGATTTGCTGCAGGAGGGACTGGTACACTTAACAAAATAGATGGCTTCATGAGGAAGGAACATTATGTGGATATATGGACGCAACATCTCAAGACATCAGGAAGTTAAAGCTTGGTCATAAATGGGTCTTCCGGGCCTCCCGGGTGGCGCAGTGGTCTAGGGCGCCACCAGAGTCTCTGGGTTCGCGCCCAGGCTCTGTCGCAGCCGGCCGCGATCGGGAGGTCCGTGGGGGCGACGCACAATTGGGCTAGCGTCGTCCGGGTTAGGGAGGGTTTGGCAGGTAGGGATATCCTTGTCTCATCGCGCTCCAGGGACTCCTGTGGCGGGCCGGGCGCAGTGCGCGCTAACCAAGGGGGTGTTTCCTCCGACACATTGGTGCGGCTGGCTTCCGGGTTGGAGGCGCGCTGTGTTAAGAAGCAGTGCGGCTTGGTTCGGTTGTGCTTCGGAGGACGCGTGGCTTTCGACCTTTGTCTCTCCCGAGCCCGTACGGGAGTTGTAGCGATGAGACAAGATAGTAATTACTAGCGATTGGATACCACGAAAATTGGGGAGAAAAGGGGATCAAATTTTTAACAAATAAAAATAAAATAAATAAATGGGTCTTTCAAATGGACAATGACCCCAAGCATACTTCCAAAGTTATGGCAAAATGGCTTAAGGACAACAAAGTCAAGGTATTGGAGTGGCCGTCACAAAGCCCTGACCTCAATCCCATAGAACATTTTTGGGCAGAACTGAAAAAGCGGGTGCGAGCAAGGAGGCCTACAAACTAGAGGTCGACCGATAAATCGGAATGGCCGATTAATTAGGGCCGATTTCAAGTTTTCATAACAATCGGAAATCGGTCATTTTGGACGTCGATTTTGCCGATTATATATATATATATTTTTTTTTTACACATTTATTTAACTAGGCAAGTCAGTCAATTACGGCCTAGGAACGGTGGGTTAACTGCCTTGTTCAGGGGCAGAACGACAGATTTTTACCTTGTCAGCTCAGGGATTCAATCTTGCAACCTTACGGTTAACTAGTCCAACGCTCTAACCACCTGCCTCACGAGGAGCCCGCCTGTTACGCGAATGCAGTAAGAAGCCAAGGTAAGTTGTTAGCTAGCATCAAACGTATCTTATAAAAAACAATCAATCATAATCACTAGTTATAACTACACATGGTTGATGATATTACTAGTTTATCTAGCGTGTCCTGCGTTGCATATAATCGATGCAGTGTGCATTTGCGAAAAAGGACTGTCGTTGCTCCAACGTGTACTTAACCATTTCTTAAAACCAATACACAGATTTATATATTTTTAAACCTGAATATTTAGCTAAAAGAAATCCAGGTTAGCAGGCAATATTAACCAGGTCAAATTATGTCACTTCTCTTGCGTTCATTGCACGCAGAGTCAGGGTATATGCAACAGTTTGGGCCGCCTGGCTCGTTGCGAACTAATTTGCCAGAATTTTACGTAATTATGACAGAACATTGAAGGTTGTGCAATGTAACAGGAATATTTAGACTGATGGATGCCACCCGTTAGATAAAATACGGAACGGTTCCGTATTTCACTGAAAGAATAAACGTTTTGTTTTCGAATTGATAGTTTCCAGATTCGACCATATTAATGACCTAAGGCTCGTATTTCTGTGTGTTATTATGTTATAATTAAGTCTATGATTTGGTAGAGCCGTCTGACTAAGCGATGGTGGGCACCAACAGGCTCGTAAGCATTCACTCAAACAGCACTTTCGTGCGTTTTGCCAGCAGCTCTGCTGTTTATGAATTCAAGCCTATCAACTCCCGAGATTAGGCTGGTGTAACCAATGTGAAATGGCTAGTTAGTGGGGTGCGCGCTAATAGCGTTTCAAACGTCACTCGCTCAGACTTGGAGTAGTTGTTCCCCTTGCTCTGCATGGGTAACGCTGCTTCGAGGGTGACTGTTGTCGATGTGTTCCTGGTTCGAGCCCAGGTAGCGGCGAGGAGAGGGATGGAAGCTACTGTTACACTGGCAATACTAAAGTGCCTATAAGAACATCCAATAGTCAAAGGTATATGAAATACAAATCGTAGAGAGAGAAATAGTCCTATAATAACTACAACCTAAAACTTCTTAGCTGGGAATATTGAAGACTCATGTTAAAAGGAACCACCAGCTTTCATATGTTCTCATGTTCTGAGCAAGGAGCTTAAACGTTAGCTTTCTTACATGGCACATATTGCACTTTTACTTTCTTCTCCAACACTGTTTTTGCATTATTTAAACATGTTTCATTATTTATTTGAGGCTAAATTGATTTTATTGATGTATTATATTAAGTTAAAATAAGTGTTCATTCAGTATTGTTGTAATTGTCATTTCAAATATATATATAAAAATCGTCTGATTAACCGGTATCGGCTTTTTTTGGTCCTCCAATAAATCGGTATCGGCGTTGAAAAATCATAATCGATCGACCTCTAGTTTTGGGTAGCCTTCCACAAGCTTCCCACAATAAGTTGAGTGAATTTTGGCCCATTCCTCCTGACAGAGCTTGTGTAACTGCGTCAGGTGTGTAGGCCTCCTTGCTCACACACACTTTTTCAGTTCTGCCCACAAATTTTCTATAGGATTGAGGTCAGGGCCTTGTGATGGCCACTCCAATACCTTGACTTTGTTGTCCTTAAGCCATTTTGCCACAACTTTAGAACTATGCATAAGCAAGAATTGCATAATCTCTTAACATTCGCCACATGGCAAGAGTCAAGAGAATGTGCCCTCCCTCCCCAGTATACACTAACATAGTTCATCTGTTCAGAAAAGAGAACAGCTGCTCCTCTGAAGTTGGGTATTGTGAGGTTGACAATGTTTGATTTGCAGTTGGGTAAACCGTTGTCATTTTCCATTTGGAAGACCCATTTGCGACCAAGCTTTAACTTCCTGACTGATGTCTTGAGATGCTACTTCAATATATCCACACAATTTCCCTTCCTCATGATGATGTCTATTTTGTGAAGTGCACCAATCCGTCCTGCAGCGAAGCACCCCCACAACATGATGCTGCCACCCTCATGCTTCACGGTTGGGATGGTGTTCTTCGGCTTGCAAGCCTCCCCCATTTTCCTCCAAACATAACGATGGTCATTATGGCCAAACAGTTCTATTTTTGTTCCATCAGACCAGAGGACATTTCTCCAAAAAGTATGAATTTTGTCCCCATGTGCAGTTGCACATTTAAAATCGGCCGAATAATCGGTAACGGTGTTGAAAAATCATAATCGGTCGACCTCTACTACAAACCTGACTCAGTTACACCAGCTCTGTCAGGAGGAATGGGCCAAAATTCACCCAACTTATTGTGGGAAGTTTGTGGAAGGCATTTGAAAAGTTTGACATAAGTTAAACAATTTAAAGGCAATGCTACCCAATACTAATTGAGTGTATGTAAACTTCTGACCCACTGGGAATGTGATGAAAGAATAGCTGAAATAAATCACTCTCTACTATTATTCTGACATTTCACATTCTTAAAATAAAGTGGTGATCCTAACTGACCTAAGACTGGGAATATTTACAAGGATTAAATGTCAGGAATTGTGAAAAACTGAGTTTAAATGTATTAAATGTAAAATCAACCGTCAGTATCTGGTTTGCCACCAGCTGGATTAAGTACTGCAGTGCATCTCCTCCTCATGGACTGCACCACTTTTGCCAGTTCTTGCTGTGAGATGTTACCCTACTCTTCCACCAAGGCACCTGCAAGTTCCCGGACATTTCTTGGGGGAATGGCCCTATCCCTCACCCTCCGATCCAACAGGTCCCAGATTTGCTCAATGGGATTGAGATCCGGGCACGTCGCTGGCCATGGCAGAACACTGACATTCCTGTCTTGCAGGAAATCACACACAGAACAAGCAATATGGCTGGTGGCATTGTCATGCTGGAGGGTCATGTCAGGATGAGCCTGCAGGAAGGGTACCACATGATGGAGAAGGATGTCTTCCCTGTAACGCACAGCGTTGAGATTGCCTGCAATGACAACAAGCTCAATCCGATGATGCTGTGACACACCGCACCAGACCATGACGGACCCTCCACCTCCAAATCGATCCCGCTCCATAATACAGGCCTCGGTGTAACGCTCATTCCTTCAACGATAAACGCGAATCCGACCATCACCCCTGGTGAGACTAAACCGTGACTCGTCAGTGAAGAGCAGTTTTTGCCAGTCCTGTCTGGTCCAGCGACGGTGGGTTTGTGCCCATAGGCGATGTTGTTGCCGGTGATGTCTGGTGAGGACCTGCCTTAAAACAGGCCTATTGCGGACAGTCGGAGCACTGATGGAGGGATTGTGCGTTCCTAGTGTAACTCGGGCAGTTGTTGCCATCCTGTACCTGTCCCGCAGGTGTGATGTTCGGATGTACCGATCCTGTGCAGGTGTTGTTACACGTGGTCTGCCACTGCGAGGAAGATCAGCTGTCCGTCCTGTCTCAGGCGTCTCACAGTACGGACATTGCAATTTATTGCCCTGGCCACATCTGCAGTCCTCATGCCTCCTTGCAGCATGCCTAAGGCACGTTCACACAGATGAGCAGGGACCCTGGGCATCTTTCTTTTGGTGTTTTTCAGAGTCAGTAGAAAGGCCTCCTAGTTTTCATAACTGTGACCTTAATTGCCCACCGTCTGTAAGCTGTTAGTGTCTTAACGACTGTTCCACAGGTGCATATTCATTAATTGTTGATGGTTCATTGAACAAGCATGGGAAAGTGTTTAAACCCTTTACGATGAAGATCTGTGAAGTTACTTGGATTTTTACGAATTATCTTTGAAAGACAGGGTCCTGTCCAGTGTCTGTTATTTTGCCTATCTTAATCTTTTCTTTTTATTGGCCAGTCTGAGATATGGCTTTTTCTTTGAAGCTCTGCCTAGAAGGCCAGAATCCCGGAGTCGCCTCTTTACTGTTGACGTTGAGACTGATATTTTGCGGGTGCTGTTTAATGTACCCCCAACATTAAATGTCTACAATGTATTTCTGATCTAACGTTATTTTAAAATGGACAAACAGTGCTTTTCTTTAAAAAACATGGTCATTTTTAAGTGACCAAACGTTTGAACGGTAGTTTATATCAAACTAAAAACGAGTAACCACTTTAGTATATAATTCTTCAGTTTATCGACATATTTTGCAACATTGAGAATAGGAAGGCCACACTCAATACACAACTAGCAACTGATTGCTAAATTTGAAAGAATGTTTTGAACGTTCTCTCACCTGACAGGTTGAGGTGCAAAGTCACAATTCCCAGGAGCGCTCGAGCGCAATTTTTTGTGAGCCGCATGTCCACTGATAAAACAACAAAGAGATGTGCCTAAATGATTCCGGATAAATGTTATCAAACCCAAGATATTTGCAATTTATAAAATCCCAGGTTAAAACATTTTCGATGGCGGTGACAGAGCAGTAACTTCCTGATGTACATTACCTGTTAGACGCAGAGGGCGTGTACGCACCATAAATGAGTAACCTGTTGAAACTTGACCGAATATTGTAGTTGACAGGCTGGTCTCATAGACTAGACGTAACATACTAAACGAAAATCCAGGACACTCAAATTAGTATGATACAGTATGTTGAGTATTGGTGTGGTTACATAACACAGAGGTTACTTAAGGCAAAAACAAACGCAGGGTGGTTGATCCGGTGTATAACGTGAACATATGGCAAAACATTTTAGTTATTTAGAAGACGATATCATCCAGAGTGACTTACAGTAGTGAGTGCATACATTTTCATACTTTTTTGTCATACTGGTCCACCCCCCCATTCGTGTTCCAATCTCATCATGGACAACTTTAGAATTTTAGCTAATTAGTAACTCTGCATCTACTTAATCATTTTAAGCTACAGTACCAGTCAAAAGTTTGGACACACCCACTCATTCAAGGGGTTTTCTTAATTTTAATATGTTCTACATTGTATAATAATAGTGAAAGCATCAACACTATGAAATAACAGATATGGAATCATGTAATAACCAAAAAAGTGTTTAAGATTCTTCAAAGTAGCCACCCTTTGCCTTGATGACCGCATTGCACACTCTTGGCATTCTCTAAACCAGCTTCATGAGGTATTCACCTGGAATGCATTTACAGGTGTGCCTTGTTAAAAGTTAATTTGTGGACTGAGCCAATCAGTTGTGTTGTGACAAGGTAGGGGTGGTATGCAGAAGATAACCCTATTTGGTAAAATACCAAGTCCATATTATGGCAAGAACAGCTCAAATAAGCAAAGAGAAACGACAGTACATTATTGCATCAAGACATGAAGGTCAGTCAATCCAGAACATTTTAAGAACTTTTAAAGTTTCTTCAAGTGCAGTTGCAAAAACCATCAAGTGCGGGGCAGAACTTGCATGTTGGAGTGAACGGCGGTGTGTGAGAGAGGTTCCTGTAACATTTTTGCGAAACAATCTAACTTAACCTACTTTACTCCACTTTTTACAACAAACGTCTCTTTCTAATACAATATTGTAACTTTCTATGTGAACATGCCGAGTACTAGGCGATCAAAGGACAATAAATCCTCATCGGAGGCCTCCTCCCCACCAAACAACAAGACAGACATGGCGGAAGGCACAGGTAACAACGTGACACTTACAGAACTTACCCGGGCTCTGGGAGAATTTCGTGTTGCTATAGCTGAGGATTTTAAGGCTACTATTGCTGAACTGGACACCAAAATCGAGAGCACCATTCGATCGGTTGCTTCGCAGCAGGGGCGTAGCCAGAATCTTTTGGGGGGATAGGCCTATAAAAATTTGGATAGGCAGTTTTTCTACTCGTTTATTACATTTATTTTGCGATGTGCACCGTATATTATTTAGTAATACCATCGTTTTATACTAGTGCATAGTACTTGGAGCAACCTCGTTACATATACAAATAATTACCCATCCCAGCATATTAAAATAAGACAGTAACTTTAGACCAGTTGCCAACTTGCCAACATAAAACTCATCTTCAGGTGCACTTTAATCTCGATGGGCAAACAAGCCTATATTTGATGTTACCATTTATACCATGGCGGGCAGTAGTACTATAGTAGTAGTACCTTACCTTTAGTAGACGTATCATAAGGCGCAGACGGCAAGGCTTTGAGTTGAATATGGTGATGATTTCATCATAATCCAATGTATCTGTCAATTCACGCTCAAAAGACAGCAAACTGAAGTGCTTCAGCCAGCCGCTTGTCATTAATGTGCGAAGACGATTTTTTTAATCCTAGTTGTTGTTGAGAAAAGTCTCTCCACACTGCATGATGTCATTGGAAGGGTGACAATAAGCCTGAACAGAGAGTTTATATTAGGGAAAATATCCTCAGAGCAGCTGTCAAGTACACTCATTATGGAGGAAAAGTCATTCTTTCCCATGTTCATTTTGCGACTCAACTGCTGAATTAAAAACAGTGAATTCAGCATCCTCAATATTAATGATGATCGCATGTGGTCTTCGGCTGCTCTTTAAGGCCGCAGGTTTGGGATTCTTTGGAAAAGGAGGCTGCAGCTTGCATGATCCCATATGTGTCTTCTTGAAATCTTGAGTTTAACTCAGTTGTCTGTCTAGAATATTGTTCCAAAGGCCTCGGGTCACTGTCACTCTAGATGCTGGATGTTTTCCCTAATGGAGTTGTGACTAAACTGTCTGCCAATTTTACGGGCAGTTTTCGCTGCCGTGATGAGCTCACATCCCAATTACTAATATTATGCTTAGTTAGCTAGCTTGAGAACTTTATCAAAGTCTCCCCCTGAGTTTTCTCTGAACGTAGAAAAGCTGCTTTTGAGAATTTCAATTAAACCAATACAGTCCGTCACAGATAATGTAGAGCTTTGTAATCCCTTCGTAGCAAAATCACTAGTGTCAAACAATTTACTAAACGTGACTAACAGGAATAAAAACGTATTGTTCTGGATTTGTTGTAAGTGGGCATCGGCTTCTAATTTGGTATGTCCACAAGCCTCTGAAAAATCTGCAAGAACCTCTAAAATGACATCTAGCAGTAACAGCACTTTACTCACAGACCCTGATTTGTAACTCCAACGTACATCTGTGGATCTTTCTAGCTTGATACATGGTCTATCGGGATGCAACTCTTTCTGTACTTCTATGAATGGAGCATGTCTGTGGGATCCACTCATGAATGTGTGTAGCTGGTTTACTGTGTCAAAAAAAGTACTGACATGTCCCGACACTTGCCGCCGTGCACAGAACCAAATTCAAACGGTGGGAGTTGCAATGCACATATACCGCTTGCTTAAATGTCTGCTTTAGTAGGACATGTACCCCTCTGTTCCCTGACATGACTGAAGCGCCATCGAAACAAAAACACACAGAGTGGGATCCAACTCCAGGGGTTGCATTCATATTTATATTTTCAGAGAAATTCCTTGTGCAGACTAATCAGCGGTTTCCATAAACCCAACAGCTCTTTCTTTAATCATTCCAGCATGGATGTATCGGATGCACACAGCAATAAGTTCTCGTTTAGATTGATCTTTATATTCATCTGCTAGTATGGCAAAATACGTGGAAGGCGCAGAATGAACTTCATCGTTTATCCTGCACAGTAACAATGATGCTGCACACTCCAGCAACTCGTTCTGAATTTCGGGACTCATAAGCGTTGCATTGTGAGGTAGCTCATTAAGCCTGTTTTGTATTTCTGAGTCATACTCAGCTTGGTTTGGTTTATCTATGCCCTCTGAGTGGAATATCCTGCTTTGCACACATTAGAACAATATCTATGACCACTTTAACATGTGCACGATTTCTTTCTATAAAATCCATGTTTGCATCACCATGTATTTGGTTCAACTCAGTCCCACGACTTCTAGGCCCATGGATCGCCTTGTAGGATTCACATTTTGCAAGGGCACTAGCATGTCATTTGCTATTCTCGTGTTTGCAGCAAGCATTTCTTGGGATTTACCAGTTTTCTGGTAAATCTCGTACAAATTTGAATTCGACATGTTCGAAAGGAAAGTGCCTACAAAACGTACAATAAATTGCATCTTTTGCTTTACTATACTCAATCCACACGGACTGGTCATACCACCTTGAAGAGAAGCAGCGTGATATGCCATTTATCATACTTGAAGGAAACTTTGCTAGCTTTGATTGACAGGCTGGTTCATCAACAGCAGACAAATCTGTTGGTGGACCTACTGCAGGTTTACCCCCTTCCGCAGCATCAAGAACAAGAGGAGACAGTGTGGTAGGCAAGCATGCCTGGCTCAACGTGGCATTCGCGGTTGTGATGGCGATTGCGGTTGTTTCTATCCATCTGTTAATGTCTCATTCTGGAAGCTATCGGTAGATTGATCCAAATTATTTTCTGGCACACACTCTTTTTCCTCCAGGCGTCTTTTTTTGAAAAACCTAGTGATCGACATTTGGTTTACCATTGCTAGAACTACTAAATTACATTAGCTGGTGAGTCAATTCGAGTAAGCTAGCGTGGTAGAGCTTGCTAGCTTATGCTCTACAAAGTTTATCCACATGACATTGTTCAGGTAAACCACCGTATGTTTAAAAAAAATATGTAGCCAATAGTCGGAAGCCAACTTGATTGTTGCGGACTATTTCTTTGTTACATTATATTAAAATTACCCATAGAAAATAAATGCTGCCATCAATCCACGGTTTCTGGTTAGAGAATGTTTTAATAGTCACAGTGGGTACAACATCTCCGATGCACTTGCTAATAAACTCACTGAGTCAGCGTATACGTCAATGTTGTTGTCTGAGGCTAACATATCCCAATCCATGTGATGGAAGCAATCTTGAAGCGTGGAATCTGATTGGTCAGAGCAGCGTTGGATAGACCTGAGCACGGGAGTTTCCTGTTTTAGTTTCTGCCTATAGGCGAGGAGCAACAAAATGGAGTCATGGTCAGATTTGCCAAAGGGAGGGCGTGGAAGGGCCTTGTATGTGTCACGGAAGTTAGAGTAGCAATGGTTGAGAACAACACATTCGATATGCTGATAAATTTTAGGTAGCCTTGTTTTCAGATTAGCTTTGTTAAAATCCCAAGATACAATAAATGCAGCCTCAGGATATATGGTTTCAAGTTTACATAGAGTCCAGTGAAGTTCTTTCAGGGCCGACGAGGTATCTGCTTGGGGGGGGTGACTATAATCGGGAGATAATGCGGTTCGGCATTTGATTGTAAGGAATTCTAGGTCAGGTAAACAAAAGGACTTGAGGTACTGTATGTTATGATTGCACCATGAGTCGTTAATCATAAGGCATACACCCCCGCCCTTCTTACCAGAAAGATGTTTGTTTCTGTTGGCGCAATGCATGAAAAACCCAGGTGGCTGTACCGACTCTGACAACATATCCCGAGTGAGCCATGTTTCCGTGAAACAGAGAATGTTACAATCTCTGATGTCTCTCTGGAAGGCAACTCATGCCCTAATTGCGTCCACCTTGTCTAGAGATTGGACATTGGCTAGTAAAATGCTCGGAAGCGGTGGAAGGTGTGCTCGCCTTCTAAATCTGACCAGTAGGCCGCTCTGTCTGCCTCTCCTGCGGTGCCGATGTTTTGGGTCGGCCTCTGGGATTAGATCCCATGTCCAGGGTGGTCCGAACAAAGGATCCGCTTCGGGAAAGTCGTATTACTGGTCGTAATGTTGGTAAGTTCACGTAGCATTTATATCCAATAGTTCTTCCCGGCTGTATGTAATAACACTTGAGATTTTCTGGGCTAACAATGTAATAAATACATTAAAAAATAATTACTGCATAGTTTCTTAAGGACCTGAAGTGAGGCGACCATCTCTGTCGGCGCCGTCTTGTTCGTTTTATTTGTAATGGAATGGAGAGTCATGATCAACAGCTATCTCAGGAGAATCAAAGAGTTGGAATACAAACTAAATACACAAGGAGCTCCAAAAGTATTGGGATAGTCAAAATGTTTGGTTGTTTTGGCTCTGTACTCCACTTCGGATTTGAAATGATACAATGACTATGAGGTTAAAGTGCAGACTGTCAGCTTAGTTTGAGGGTATTTTCATACATATCTGGTCAACCGTTTAGAAAGTACATCACTTTTTGTGCATAGTCCCCCCCAAATTATTGCAACAAATTCACGTGTTTTAAAGTAGTCAAAAGTTTAGTATTTTGTCCCATATTCCTAGCACGCAAAGATTAACGCACTTTGTTCTCCCTTTACTCAGCCTCTTTGTGCAGGCTGTTTCCTCCTTTATCCCCAAGCACTCCCTGGCTTAACAACCCACAGCCTCGCCTCGTTGGGGCAGGAAGTCCATATAAGGCTCGGAGGTGGAGCCAGCGAGCTGCACGATATCTCCCTTCAATAACCACTCCCCTCATCTCTCCCTGCCGTCTGCCACAGTGCCCAATAGAAATGATTGGTAAATAATGTATTATGTCATTTTGGAGTCACTTATTGTTCAGTTCAGCCTTTACAAGAAGCAGGCATTGGGTGGTTGAAAAGGGACTGTGGTATGCTGGGTATTTGATCACATCAATGAAGACTGACACAAAAAAAACATGCTGCCCATCAGATTACTTTCAAGGAATACCTGGAGGTCCCACCCCACCATCCAGCATACAGTCCAAATCTCTACCCGAATCAGTCCTCCGCTCCTGTATGGGCTACTCCACCATCAGCTTGGCTTCTGTCCGTGGCCTTGACACCCGTTCCCGGCTGGGCCTCTGTCTGTGATCTCTACACCTGTGCCCAGCTGAGCCTCTGTTCATGATCTCCACACCTGTACCCGGCTGGGCCTCTGTCTTTGAACTCCACACCCATGCTCGGCTGTCCGTCAATCATCCCGTCCTCTGCTCCTTACGCCTGGTCTTTCTGATGGTGCAAGCGATCAGTTGCTCTCCATTTTCAGTTAATTATATATAATTGTAATCATTTGTGTTCAATTGTTTGTCCCTCTGTGGTGTTTATTTAACTGTATATACAGCATCATACTCAAAAGTATTCTCCCCTTCCTCTTAATTCACACTGGGCACAAAAGCATTTAGCTGAATTGTGCAGTCGGGCATGAGACTTAAGCTCAGGGTCGTTGATTCGAGCCCCACGATGGGTGATACATTTTTTTGATCTAATACAGTTTAACCATCCAATAACAAAGACTGATTTAAAAATTATAATTATAGACCTAAACAAATTTAGCTGAACAAGGTCCGGTTTCCCAAAACCATCATAGTTGTGATGAATTTAGCCTGAAGATGCTTTTGGGAAACCGGGCCCAGACTAGTACCCAGGCTAACAATGTCACTTCGACAATGGCAATTCATCGTTATACTTTACTCCAAGAATTTGCTGTTTCTTGCACTGATAATCAATACTTAACCTACCACACCATGTCCTTATCATATCCCTCTCTCCATATTTCTACACTTTATACACAGTGCCTTCAGAAAGTATTAAGACCCCTTGACTTTTACATTTTTTTGTTACGTTACAGCCTTATTCTAAAATTGCTCATCTTTTTTTCCCTGATCAGTCTACACACAATACCCTTTACTCAGTACTGTATTATTTGGTGACCTTCTCTGCAGATCCTCTAGCTCTGTCAGGTTGGATGGGGAGCGATGCTGCACAGCTATTTTCAGGTCTCTCCAGAAAATGTTCGATCGGGTTCAAGTCCGGGCTCTGGCTGGGCCACCCAAGGACATTCAGAGACTTGTCCCGAAGCCACTCCTGCGTTGTCTTGGCTGTGTGCTTAGGGTCGTTGTCCTGTTGGAAGTTGAACCTTCGCCCCCAGTCTGAGGTCCTGAGTGCTCTAGAGAAGGGCCATGTACTGAACCGGGCCATGTACTGCTCCACCGCTTCTCTGGCTCTCCAGGTAACAGACACACACACTTATAAAATCTTATAGTCTTCAAAAATGGGCAATTATGAGAGACAATTTTACATTTGAAAACCCCTTTCGCTGTCCTAATTCACTGTCTTGTGTTGTCCGTGTTCTAGATATTGATGCAGTACTGGCAGCCTGTGACGGAGGCTCCCTGTCTGGGGACAGTAAATAATGCCCCATGTAATACCTGGTTCACCCTGCTATGTTTCACCCTGCACTTCCTCTGCTGGTCCATCCTCATCATCTTGTTCCTTGTCAATCATTGGGGTATTGGTGAAATCAGCAGTCAGACAATATCTTCTTTAAGAAAATCAGTTAAGCCTTTATTAATGCAATTGCAGACAGAAGTTACCAACGGAAACACAGCACGTATGTTTCAGAGTAAGTTCTGCTAAATTAAAAAGGGTCAAAGTTACTTTAATATACTTGCAGTCGACCCCGAGTGGTGTAACTGCCTACGTCAACACCTTCTACGCATGAGACCAAGCCCATGCATATACAGTTATACTAACTTGCAGGAGAAAACAATAGTCCAGTGTTTTCTAAGGGCTCAGCAGTAATTTTCCATTCACGTGTCACTTACACGTGTATGTCTGACTTCTCTCTTATCTATTTACTCCCCGAAAGGGGTCTGTGTCTATGTATCTCTTTTAGCCTTGTGGCGCTTTCTCACAGACACCCTGTTTTGACTGCAATGGCTCACACATCTGCTCAGACCGTTTCTTATAAGAGGCAGAAACTAGAAAAGAGCTGTGGAACAGTGTTAAACCTTATAATGCATATATTGCTAATCTGTGGTCCAGGACCCTATAAATGTAGTGGGGGAGGGTCTTATAGCCCTTCCCCTTCTATTAATACAACATAAGCATAATAAATTATTATAATACATCAATAATTTGGTGCAGCTTCTATCATGACCCCAAGGTGACCCCCATCAGCATCAAGCAGGTAAAGAAAACCCATGCAGATGTAAAAGAGTGAGATCACAGTCACATGTGCTTGCGATCAGAGGACCACACGTTTGAGGCGAGTAAGGGGACAGTGGAGGAAGTGATACTGTTCACAATGACACTGGTTACACCAAAGCATTTACATGCATAACATTTGATCATTGTCCCTCTCCCACGCTCTTGTAAAATTCCAAATACTACTATAACTAGGCATAAAATGCATCTCTCTTTGATGTGATGCCAAAGCTGGAATTACCCTGATGAATTACCCTTCATTCGTCAGCAATATAATGATTGAGAATATCCTTCTAATGAAATATAACTGTTTTTAATATCTGCTATAAGTTATTTTTCACTTTCTCCCATCTCCCACTACCCTCTCTCTTCCATCCCTCCATCTCCATCAATTCTTTCTCCATCAATTCCCAATCTGGCCCTCAAACCATCATGGTCACCTAATAATCCCCAGTTTACAATTGGCTCATTCATCCCCCTCCTCTCCCCTGTAACTATTCCCCAGGTCGTTGCTGCAAATGAGAACGTGTTCTCAGTCAACTTACCTGGTAAAATAACGGTAAAATAAAATAAAAATAAATAAAAATCTCCTCAGGTTTATTATGAGTGCCTTGGTTTGGGAGACCTTCTGGCTCTCAAGTCCCCTCGGGCTTAGCGTCTCTTCTTCCACCTGCGTCACCTGTGGCTCCTCCCTGCCCCTGGACAGGCTGCTGCTGGGGGGGAGTCTGTCGGCCAACCTGGCCCTGGCTCACTCCCTAGATACGCAGGACTGTGCCCACTTCAGTGTCCAGCTGCACAGAAAACTGCGGTTATTCTCTCTGCCACACGGGGGCGCTGCTCAGGAGAATAACAACCACAAGCAAGAGTGAATTGAAGTCATGGCTTGTTGGTCAAAGCATATGGGGAAATTAATGTGGTTTTTGTCCAAACGCAGGCTTAGGAGATCTTATATGTTTTATACTGTGAGATCATTTATCAGCTAAAGTCACCTTTTGTGAATTGTTTAAGCATTTATGTAATCAAAACAAGCAGATAAATCACATGAAGCCTAAATTCCAATTACAAATGTTCCTCATTGAAAAGCATTGGAAGAGAGTTTGAATTTCATTGTACTTCCTGAATTGACTGGAATTTCAATGGCATTGACCCCAACCCTGATTATCTCATAGAACAAAACATATACGATCTCCTACGCCTGGGTTAACCTGACCCTATTTTCGGCATTTATCCCAAAACCCCCTTCTTTCCCCATTATTTACCCCCATGGGAATGCTGAACGAACCAGAGGTAACTCAAGTCCGGTTTTTAGGACTACAAGCTGGCGAGCTCTATTACTACACATACATGAATGGGGTTGGATGGGAAGTTTGTGTGTCTGCATACAGCAATTGACAAAAGTAGACATTGCAGTTGTTTGTGAATGTCACGTTCTGACCTTAGTTCTTTTGTTATTTCTTTGTTTTAGTATGATCAGGGTGTGAGTTGGGTGGGTTATCTATGTTTGTGTTTCTATGTTGTTGTTTTTTCGTTTGGCCTGATATGGTTCTCAATCAGAGGCAGGTGTTAGTCATGGTCTCTGATTGGGAACCATATTTAGGGAGCCTGTTTTCTGTTGTGTTTTGTGAGTGGTTGTCTTCCGTGTCTGTGTGTTCCACACGGAACTGTTTCGGTTTTCAGTAGTTCACTTTATTGTTTTGTATCTCAGTGTTCAGTTCGTTCTATTAATGATTCATCATGAACACTTACCACGCTGCCTCCTCTCTTTCTCCCAAAGAAGATTGTTACAGTGAACTTCACTTGGTTGGGGTAACACTGTGTTGATTTTAGAAAATGATGAGATTCAGAACATCTGTAAATATAGCTTTTAACATCAATATATTTGCGAGTGTAATTACTCCGTTTTTTACATTTTTTACATTTACTTATCCAAGAGTATATTTTATATCGCCTATGAAGATAATGTGACATTTTACATTCCACCAACAAGTGCCAACTGCTGTTCCACACGGTATTTTTGTGTCAGAATATGATTATCAGTGCTATATTCTGCCGTTGTCTTTCGTTTTGTTGTATTTGTCCAATTCTTTAGCAACCCCCCCCCCCCCCCACACACACACATTCTGTCACATTTTGAATGTCTTTGTCTAATCCTTTTCTCTCCATAATCCTTGTTTTATTGCGCTGTGCCCTTGATATATCCTTTGTGTCGCAGTAACCGCTGCTGTAAATCAATGTAAGAGGACTTGAACAGCTGAACAGGGAACATGGATGAACATGGATGATCGAAAGGAGAAGTTATTCATTGTTTCGTTATTTTATATAGATTTAAATTACAATAAGAAAACACACATGGATACATTTAAGATCTTGCACCGGAACAAATGATAAGCAACTACAACAAAATGTCAATGAAATGCAAGCAGTAATAAATTTCAAATCAAATCAAATGTTCTTTGTCACATGCGCCGAATGCAACAGTTGTCGACCTTACAGTGAAACGCTTACTTAAAAGCCCTTAACCAACAATGCAGTTAAGAAAAATACCTGAAATATTAGAAATATGGTAACTAATAATTAAAGTCCAGCAGTAACATAACAATAGCGAGGCAATATACAGGGGGTACCGGTACAGAGTCAATGTGCGGGGAAGTTAATTTAACTTTGATTTAGGCTCTTACCATTGATGTAGTCTAGGCTATTAACTTATGCATGATTCCTCAACTGTCTGATCTGGGCTAACTACTGTAGCTGAGCCTGCAGATTAGGTTACATAACAGACTGATTGATTTCCTGAGCATGTATCCTAGTGTAGGCCACTTTGATGTTATCCAGAATTTACGATTAATTCCACCCGGGACGACAGGTTGAAGTTTTTCACATCACATCAGGTAACTCTCATCACCTCAACCCTGACTGTCAGCATCACGGTCTGACTACGGTGAACCCCTTCTCTCCTTATTCCCTCTCTCTCTCTTCCAATTAGTGGGACGTAGGGATGAGGGGTGGGTGACCGGCAGACGGGAGTCTTCTTTAAACGCCTTTTCTTAGGTCGGCCAATATGGTGTGTGCCACTAACTCCTCTGACGGAATTTAATGTCATTAGCGGATTACAATTGTCGGACAGCACTGCAGCCGGGGAATATTTACTTCCAATGGAGGTGTTTTAAGTGTATATGCTCTGATTCACTGCGAGGTCATCTTTAAATAACGGAGCCATATAAACATTATTAATCCTGACTTTTTTACATCGATTAATCAACTACATCGGATACAGAACAATATTCGAGGTAGTATCTCGAGCGCATTACGCACGACCGGAGGTACACAGTCGCTCTTCATCCAGAAGATGAAAACTCTCAAACCGAGACAGAGGGGGATATAAAGCATTACTGCGGAATACCAAGGACTTGGTAAGTTTGGAGGACGATTTTTTTAACATCCTTTGCACCAAGGCTTAAAACAAGGAGTGCGAAATTGTGGCGAACGTTTGGAGTGCAAACGTACAGCTATGTGCAGAGGCATAGTGTGCATGTTAAAAACCTGTTAAGGATTTGACCAATGTTCGCCTAAAATGACATACCCAAATCTAACTGTCTGTAGCTCAGGACCTGAAGCAAGGATATGCATATTCTTGATATCATTTGAAATGAAACACTTTGAAGTTTGTGGAAATGTGAAATTAATGTTGGAGAATATAACATGTTAGGTCTGGTAAAATATAATACAAAGAAAAAACATGATTTTCTTTTGTACCATCATCTTTGAAATGCAAGAGAAAGGCCAGAATGTATTATTTCAGCCCAGGCTCAATTTAGATTTTACCCACTAGATTGCAGCAGTGTATGTTACAAGTTTTAGACTGATCCAATGAACCATTGCATAACGGTTAAAAATATTGTATCAAGACTGCTCAAATGTGCCTAATTGGTTTATTAATAAATTTTCAAAGTTCATAATTGTGCACTCTCCTCAAACAATAGCATGGTATTATTTCACTGTAATAGCTACTGTAAATTGGACAGTGCAGTCAGATTAACAATAATTTAATTAATTAATAATAATTTAAGCTCTAGCATTTTAACCCCATTCCTGAAAGCTAAGACTCTCTGGAACATGGACATGTCTTCTGTTTTCCTCTACGATCATCACAGGCCACGTTAGATGGGAGTGTCACAAAAAAACACAATTTGGCCCACATAAGAATATAGTTGAACAGCCCTGTCAAGGCCCTTCTAAGGACAGCCGTTCCATTCCCTGTTTAATTAAATGATTAAATTTGGGCAAAATTATGGAAATCACATACAATTTCTGTTGGCACTGAAATCGCTCCATAATAACTATCCGTCGATGGCATGTTAACATTTTATGATTAGGGAAAGTAACCATGAGGGGAGGACGAAGCCTGTGTAAAATGTTATCCATTAAATAGGCTACGTGGCTGAGTTACATAGCCTCTATACATGATGGCATAGAAATATACAAAGTAGGCCTATTAGTAAGCTACATTTCAATAAAAACATCTATTCGGATTCGAAAGCAAAGTGAGTCACAAGGAATATGCTATACAACTTAAATCACAACATATGGTTGATATATTTCTATATACATCTTGCTGTGTCCTTTTTGACAGACCTGTTGCCAGAGCATCAAACGAGAGGAAGATTAGGAATCTTGCCAAAAGCAAAAGCTCTTCTCTGTTATGTCTGTCTCCTCTTTACCGGAATGGAAACAACTCCTGCTGGAGCGAAAGAGGAGGGAGGAGGAGGAGCGAGAGAAGAGAGAAAAAGAGGAGGAGGCCAAACTCGCCAGCATGCCTGTTTGGAAGCGAGGGATCATCCAGAGGAGAAGAATGAAACAGGAGAGTTTCGGGGACAAGGAAAGAGAGGGCCCCCTCCAAGTCAAGGAGGGCAGGTCCCCTTCTGATGCTGTGAGTGACCCAGACAGCGCTACACTGGTGCAGCTGGGAAGTGAATCACCACTCAGCCCAGATGTCACAGGGCCTTGGCTGGATGAAGAGTCTAAACCGCAGAGTCAGGTTTTAAGGGAGACCATCACCCCTGTCCAACAAAATCCATTCATTCGCACGCATGGCGGATTGAGAAGGGGAAGAGAAGAAGAGAGGGCTGGGGAGATGGGCCACGAGAAAGGGAATGAGCAGGAAATAGAAGGAGGGAGAGAGAGGGAAAAGGAGAAGGAAAGAGGCCACGTCAAAGGTCATGATGGAGAGTCTGGGAGGGAAAGAGATATAGAATTAAAACTACAGCGGTACAGGGAACGGAGTGGGGGCAGAGAAAGGGACAGAAGTGCCGGAAGAGAGACAAGCCGGGAAACCGTGAGAGACAGGGAAAGGGAATGCCTGAGAGGGAGAAAGGAGGAGGAGAGGGAGGAGGGAGACTCAGATCCTCCAAGCCCCAAGTACTCCCATCCACTAGTCCCAGGCCTTCGTACCATCAGAGCAGACAACATCATCATTATTGAACAGGACAGAAAGGGCAGTGATGAAAGGAGGGGTAGAAGGAGAGAGTGGGAGAGAGAGGTGATGGAAGAGGAGCAGGGAAAGAGAGATGTAAAGATGGACCTCAAGGAGTTTCTTTCTGGTGGAGGGAGTGCCACAGAGATCCGAGCATCAGAGTTATTGATCATTAAACCCTTAGCTGGCACTGAGGACTGCAGGAGTGGAGGTCTTAAAGGGTTAGGCAGGGAAGGAGATGGCAAAGAGAAGGGAGAGAGAGAAGCAAAGTGCAATAAAGATGGAAGAATGGACTGTGAGAGGGGGCTGGAGAGAGAGGTGGCGTGGTTGATGTTGAAAGATAAAGAGAGGGAGAACTTGAGGGAGAAAGACCGACAACGAACACACGCAGCTTCAGAACAAGAGGACGGGAGATGTGGTGACACAGATGACAGTATCCACAATGAGAGAAGAGTTAGGGTGAGTGAGCTGCTGAGTAAATTTGGGGAACATACAAAGAAATTCAGGGAACATCCAAAGCCCCCGTCCCGGTCTAAAAGCTCAGATTGTTTCAGCCGGCCCGGCAGGGACAGAGAAAACTTTGGTCTGGACGAGGACGATGATGGAGACAGGAGAGGGGAGGAGAAACGTGCAGGATTCAGGGGTGTGCCCAAGCGGTCGTTCAGCTTCTCTGACCAGGTGATATGCACAAAGGAGAATGGCATGCAGGATGAGGGGAACCATGATAGGAAGGTGGTGGAGAGGACATGTTCAGACAGGAGGGTGGCACCTAGGGGAGATGTAGTGGAGGGGGAAGGGTCAGAGAGGGGAGGCAAGCAGGGGGGCTGGACCCGGCTTTCAGATAAAGAGCGGGTGGGGAAGCATAGAGAGGGATTCATAAAAACGGACAGGGAGGAAGAGGTGCAGCCTGAGAGACAGCCTGCTTTGGGAAGTAACACAGGGAAAGAGACTGACCATGGGGTCGAGATTGTAACAGGAGTGGAGTTCGAATTTAGTAACAAGGGGACAGAGGAAGTAACACAGAATATGTATGAGGAGGCAGGGTTTACAAGGGCCTCAGTTAAAAACACAGAGGCCTCATTTGCGCGAAGAGTGCCCATCAAACACGATGGGCGAGAGAGAGCAGTGGAAAGAGAGGTAAAGCGAATGACAGAAGAAAGAGAGAGAGGGATGGAGAGGGCGAGGAGCACAGAGAGAGAGGTGGTGGTTGGAAGACAGGCAGAACCTCAAGTGAGGGACAGAAGGGGGTCAGACTTTAGAAGAGGATCAGACGCAAGGCATGTCAAGAGGATGTCAGAAGTAAGGGACTGCACAAAGTCAGTTGAAACAACTCCGCCAAACTGTGTGGTCACCCTCTCTGTAGACAGAGCCAGTCCTCCTCAGTCTGTCGAAAGCCATTACAGACATGTCTCGGCATTTACAGAGTGTTCAACCACCTTGCTCAGCACTGTGGCGCATAGAGGAACAGATTGGCATAGTAGTCAAGGAGCGCTGGGGCACCATTCAACCCAGTCAGCACTGTCACAGCACACAGGGGATCTTATCAATAAGATAGGGAGAGTTGAAGAGACAGCCAATGAACTTGACAATCTCAAAGGGACCCAAACATTAACTCGGGATAGCAAATGTGTGATGAGGGAGGACACCGAGAATGTGAGAGGGAGCAAAGCTTACAGGGTGCCAAGTGAGGTAAGCAAGGAGAGCGCGCACTCACCTGGCACACACATGCACAGTCATGTCTACCCCGAAATGTCTGTTCAGGAGGTGACCCCTAAGTCTCCCAAGTCTCCAAAGCACGTTGCCTCAGTTGGAATCCCTCCAACACCACTTGAGATACACATACCCAGGACAGTGTTCTACGGTGTGGGGGAGGTATTAGAGAACAAAAGGCCAAGCCTCCAAAGCGAAGATGACCAGAGCTGCGAAGGAGAGGGAGGGAAAGGTGTGGAGAGGAGGGATAGTTGGAGGATCGGCAAGCCTTTGTCTCGTATCGAATCCCTGCGAGAGAAAATCCGGCAGAGGGAGAAGGAGAGGCTGAGGAACATGGAGGGAGCGGTGGCAACGGGGGATGATGGAGATGCGACTGAGGGAATGAAAAAGGCTGGGACTAGAAGGGTTAGAAGAGCTTCAAGTTCAGATAGGTGTGATGAAGGAGAGAGGGGGAACGAAATGGGGCGAGAGAGACAGAGACAGGAAGGCTCTGCACAGCAGACAACATCAACTCAGTTTTACGTCACACAGGAAGTGAGCGTGACGAAAGCCAACCCTGAGCTTCCTGTTCCTCTCTCATTCTCGCAATCTGTCAAAGGAGAGGAAGAAACCGATCACACGATCGAGAGAGAGGAAGATGCAATAAAACATGTAGTAGATGAGTTACGGTGTGACAGGGGTCGGCAGAGAAAACAGGACACCAGAGGCAGAGGAGGAGAAGTAGGAAAGGATAAACTCTCGGAGGAAGAGGACAGGTTGCATTATCTGCCTCCTTCACGCTCTCCTTCACCCTCAGACTCTTTCTCCCCCTCTCTTGCTGAGATGAGCCGGATCTATAGCTTGAAAACAGTGGGGCCCAGGACGGCGGTGTGCATGAGTGAGAGGACTGTGGATAGGCCTATTCCTTCACACACACCCAAGGTACAGTCCCGCATATCAGCAGAACAACAGGAGCCAAGCAGTCTGGAGAGATCAGGTGGGGTGCTGACACAGAAGCAGCTGTGGGGTGGTGGTGGGGCATCTGGGAATAAGGCCTCTTGTGATGAGAATTCCGGACTTCAGAAAATACAGCGTCAGGTGGAACAGCTTCAGTTGCGAGAACAACAGGAAGTACAGAGACTATCACACGATGACAACGCAGCACAGTCGACTTTTAGTAAAAAAACGAATTTGAAAGCTAAAGAGTCTGAAGCTCAGCAAAGCACAAGGATATCACACAACCAGCCTAATAAGGAACCTCAACAGATGCATCCGAGGCAAAAGGACCAGCAAACACCCCTAAATCCCAGAAAATCTCAGTCTAAGCCGCAACTGCACTCTGGAAGGCCTCCTCAACCCAATCAGCCCCGATCCATTACCATCAACTCCAGATCTCTCCTGACCCCCTCTCCTGAGAACTCATTACACCCAGACCAGGGAGTCCCACCTACCACATCATCCTCCCCATGCTCACCCTCCCCACCCCAGTCCCCCTCCGTCTCTCCCTCCCCTTCCCCTTCTCCGACCCACTTCACCATCAGAACAGTCTCTGGAGGCCAGCAGGTCAAGAGGGGCACCACCATCACCATCACCCCCAGGAAGCCTGTTGGAGGGGCAGCCGTGGAATCGGTTTCAGTATCCTCAGGATCCCCAGTCAAGACGTCTACCAAGGCCCAGATAGCTGTCCTAACCGAGATAGTAGAGAGAGGCAAGAAGAGATACCCCACTACGGAGGAGATCGAAGTGATCGGCGGGTATCAGAACCTGGACAAGTCCTGCCTGGTCAAGACTCCCAAAGGGACTCCCAAAGGGGTGAGTGTAACTGGGGTGATATGCCTGCAAATTATATTGATGATGTATCAAATCAAATCAAATGTATTTATAAAGCATCAGCTGATGTCACAAAGTGCTGTACAGAAACCCAGCCTAAAACCCCAAACAGCAAGCAATGCAGATGTAGAAGCACAGTGGCTAGGAAAAACTCCCTAGAAAGGCCTCTTGTAGTGATGATCACATCTTGTAGTGATGATCATGGATCCCCTCCCCTAAAGTTGGGTTTGATAAAGACCAATAAAACAAAACAAAAAAAACAAAGAAAATAGCAATGGCTTCAATAGACTATCAATATGTTACGGGATAAGATTGATGATAGTGTTTGGAGAGCCCGCACTCGTACTGTGACTATCAGAAAACTTCACCTCTTCCCTGCCTGCCTCCATTTGAACCTCCAGTCCCCAGAATTCCCCCCCCCCCCATCATGTAGAATCCCCTTTCGCTAGCATTAGAACATCCCGTTTGATTGCACTGAGGAGTTAGAACACGTCGACTGAGCAAAGCCTGTTAAAGCCTTATCAAGCACGACATGGCTGTGGTCTCGTTTAGTAATGCACTAATTATAAACCTTGTGTAAATCATTTGTTAGGGTAACCGTAATGTATAGTGTTACCAGTTCATTTCAAATGAGCCTTCATGTAACACTTGAGAGCAGAACAAGTGGAGAGGAAACCACAATGACAGAGCCACTCAGCCAGAGCCACCCCTCCTCCTCCCTATCTCTTTCTGTCTGTCTAACTCGAGGTTTTGCAGAGAGGAGCTATGTGGATTGTGAATCAATCGTCACCTCTTTCTGTTTCATCTAGAAAGACAAGTTATCCCACATTAGATGAATTGCCCCCCCCCATCCCCTCTCCCCATTGCATCATCCTTTTTTGTGCAATGAAATGAAAACAGTTGGAGCAAGAGCCTGTTAGAGAGAGGTTGCTTCTGAAATGGCTCCCTATCCCCTACAATGGCACCCTATCCTCCATGGGCCCTGGCCAAAAGTAGTGCACTACATAGGGAATAGGGCACCATTTCAGACACAGACAGTCTTTTGGAGTACTTTAATTAGGACACCTCCATAACAAAGTGGCTCATCGGAGCAGAACTAAAGACCAGGCTGGCAGTCTCCCCACACGAATGGAGCTTTAGAATGGGAAGAAAGGGAAAGGTAAAGGGGGATACCTAGTCAATTGTACAGCTGAACGCCTTCAACTGAAATGTGTCTTCCGCATTTAACCCAACCCCTCTGAATCAGAGAGGTGCAGGAGTCTGGTGTAATCTGTTTATATAGCGAGGTAGCCGAGAATATGCATATTTAGAGCAATTACGGTATACGGTATACACTGAGTATACAAAACATTAAAGACACCTGCTCTTTCCATGACATAGACTGACCAGGTGAATCCAGGTGAAAGCTATGATTCCTTATTGAAGTCACTTGATAAATCCACTTCAATCAGTGTAAATGAAGGAAGGGTAAGAGACAGGGTAAATCATTTTTTTAAAGCCTTGAGACAATTGAGACATGCCATTTAGAGGGTGAATGGGAAAGACAAAATAGTTAAGTGTCTTTGAACAGGGTATGGTAGTAGGTACCAGGCGCACCGTTTTTTTGTCAAGAACTGCAATGCTGCTGGGTTTTTCACGCTCAACAGTTTCCCGTGTGTATCAAGAATGGTCCATCACCCAAAGGAAGTCCAGCCAACTTGACAGAACTGTGGGAAGCATTGGATTCAACTTGGGCCAGCATCCCTGTGGAACGCTTTCAACACCTTGTTGAGTCCATGCCACGTCAAATTGAGGCTGTTCTGGGGGCAAAAGGGGTGGTTCCTAATGTTTGGTATACTCAGTGTATATCTATTGTTAAATACTTAAACCTTTATGGCTTATGTACTGTACTTTACTCAGACAGCAGGACTTTTAATATAAAACACTTTGCTATTGTCTAGGTATTTAGCCTATCAGCCTATTTTTTCATCTTATTTTCTGTACATAATGCAAGATGCCACACATATCCTTGGCCTGAGTCACACCATTGCATTGCAGGTTACTTCCTCTGACAGATCCTGTCTTTCAATGAGTCTGCCCTTGTTGCCTTTCCGACAAGTCTTCCTTTGTATTTTCCTGTTTCTGCTGAGTTTGTTTTGCTGCATTGGAATTTTGGCAAACACTTTTGACAACGTTGACCTCTTGGCATATGACAGCAGCATTTGCCATAGTCATCCTTCCAAGTCTTGTTGGAAATCTAGGCTAAGGAATGAATGATTGACTTGTTAATTTAGCCATGTCCCTAAAGTTGAGGAAGCTCTCACTATGTTTATCGTATAGTTTTCGCAACATCGACTATTGATACTGTCCTACTGTAACCTAATTTCCAATTTAAAAATTGTCATCAGGCCCAAATTTGGTGCGATTGAGGAGGAACAGTCTCTCATTTGTCCGTGAAACAGGAGGGTGGGGTTAAAGAGAAGTGGAGTGAGGGGAAACTCAACAACCTTGTGACTCCCTAGCTGAGACACTGCATGGCCGAGTCCCAAATGGCATCCTATTCCTTACATAGTGCACTACTTTTCACCAGTGCCCTATGGGCCCTGGTCAAAAGTAGTGCACTATACAGAGAAAAGGGTGACATTTTGGATCCATCACCGGATATTTCCTCTTTCAGGCCTGCTCACTTCCTCTGAACGATAGAGACAGAGAAATAGCAAATATAGAGGGGTAAGATGCCTATTTCACCAGCCACATTGGCGGGTGGTCAGGGCTACATAGTGCAAGCATTTCACTTGTATTTGTGACTAAAAATAGTCAAGTATGATCACATTTAGAGTCAAATAAGTACACTGAACAAAAATATAAACGCAACATGTAAAGTGTTGGTCCCATGTTTCATGAGCTGAAACAAAAGATCCCAGAAATATTCCATATGCACAAAAAGCTTATTCCTCAAAAATCCCTGTTAGTGAGCAATTCTCCTTTGCCAAGATAATCCATCCACCTGACGGGTGTGGAATATCATGAAACTGATTAAACAGCATGATCATTACACAGGTGCAGCTTGTGCTGGGGACAGTAAAAAGCCACTCTAAAATGTGCAGTTTTGTCACACAACACAATGCCACAGATGTCTCAAGTGTTGAGGGAGTGTACAATTGGCATGCTGACTACAGGAAAGTCCACCAGAGCTGTTGCCAGAAAATGTAATGTTCATTTCTCTATCAAAAGCCTCCTCCAACGTCATTTTAGAGAATTTGGCTGTACATCCAACCGGCCTCACAACTGCAGACCATGTGTATGGCATTGTGTTGGCGAGGGGTTTGCTTATGTTAACGTTGTGAACAGAGTGCCCCATGGTGGCTGTGGGGTTATGGTATGGGCAGGCATAAACTATAGACAACAAACACAATTGCAATTTATCGACTACAATTTGAATTGCAGTCGATACCCGGGGTAAGTTGTGGCAAGAGACCACTTTTTTTGGACAAGCCACGTTTTCAAAACTATTATGCTTACATGAATTCTGATTATTTCCAGGGATACACAACATCCTGAAATATATGTAGATACAGTTGAAGTCGGAAGTTTACATACACCTTAGCTAAATACATTTAAACTCAGTTTTTCACAATTTCTGACATTTAATCCTAGTAAAAATTCCCTGTCTTAGGTCAGTTAGGATCACCACTTTATTTTAAGAAAGTAAAATGACAGAATAATGGTAGAGAAAATTATTTATTTCACCTTTTATTTCTTTCATCACATTCCCAGTGGGTCAAAAGTGTACATACACTCAATTAGTATTTGGTAGCATTGCCTTTAAATTGTTTAACTTGGGTCACACATTTCAGGTAGCCTTCCACAAGCTTCCCACAATAAGTTGAGTGAATTTTGGCCCATTCCTCCTGACAGAGCTGGTGAAATTGAGTCAGGTTTGTAGGCCTCCTTGCTCGCACAAGCTCTTTCTGTTCAGCCCTGTAACGGCTTTCTTCCTGGGATGAAGGAGAGGACCAAAATGTAGCGCAGTTAGTGTTTAATTTAACGAACTGTGAACACTTACAACAATACAAAACAACAAATGTGAAAACCGAGACAGTCCTATCTGGTGCAGACCACAAACACAGAGACGGGAAACAACCACCCACAATCCCCAACACAAAACAAGCCACCTATATATGATTCTCAATCAGGGACAACGATTGACAGCTGCCTCTGATTGAGAACCATATTAGGCTGGACACAGAAACAGACAAACTAGACACACAACATAGAATTCCCACCCAGCTCACGTCCTGACCAACACTAAACAAGCAAAACACATAAGAACTCTGGTCAGGACGTTACAAGCCCACACATTTTCTATAGGATTGAGGTCAGGGCTTTGTGATGGCCACTCCAAATACCTTGAATTGTCCTTAAACCATTTTGCCACAACTTTTGAAGTATGCTTGGGGTCATTGTCCATTTGGAAGACCCATTTTCGACCAAGCTTTAACTTCCTGACTGATGTCCTGAGATGTTGCTTCATTATATCCACATAATTTGACTTCCTCATGAAGTCATCCATTCTGTGGGCCACCAGCCCCTCTTGCAGCAAAGCACCCTCACAACATGATGCTGCCACCCTCGTGCTTCACGGTTGGGATGGTGTTCTTCGGCTTGCAAGCCTCCCCCTTTTTTCTCCAAACATAACGATGGTCATTATGGCCAAATAGTTATATTTTTGTTTCATCAGACCAGAGGACATTTCTCCAAAAAGTATGATCTTTGTACTTTGCACTTTTCGCACCTAAGTACGTTCATCTTTAGGAGACAGAACGCGTCTCCTTCCTCAGCAGTATGATGGCTGCGTGGTCCCATGGTGTTTATACTTGCGTACTATTGTTTGTACAGATGAATGTGGTACCTTCAGGCGTTTGGAAATTGCTCCCAAGGATGAACCAGGCTTGTGGAGGTCTACAATTATTTTTCTGGGGTCTTGGCTTATTTCTTTTGATTGTCCCATGATGTCAAGCAAAGAGGCACTGAGTTTGAAGGTAGGCCTTGAAATACATCCACAGGTACACTTCCAATTGACTCAAATGATGTCAATTAGCCTATCAGAAGCTTCTAAAGCCATGACATAATTTTTGGGAATTTTCCAAGCTGTTCAAAGGCACAGTCAACTTAGTGTATGTAAACTTCTGACCCACTGGATTTGTGATACAGTGAATTATAAGTGACTATATTTTTTAGAAAGAATATTATACTTCCCTTGATGTAGTGATGTTGAAAGTAAAAAATTGCTCGACATACCCCACTCTGCCCAAAATACATTTTGTGTTTGAAAGAATAAATGATGCAGTGTTGTTTATTAATGTCACGTTCCTGACCTATTTCTGTTAGTTTGTTGTATGTGTTAGTTGGTCAGGACGTGAGTTTGGGTGGGCATTCTATGTTGTCTGTTTCTATGTTGGTTTAGGGTTGCCTGGTATGGCTCTTAATTAGAGGCAGGTGTTTGGCGTTCCTCTAATTGAGAGTCATATTTAGGTAGGTTGTTTCACAGTGTTCTTGTGGGTGGTTGTCTCCTGTGTCAGTGTTTGTCGCACCATACGGGACTGTTTGATTTGTTTGTTCTTCGTCATTTATGTGTAGGCTATTTTCCCTGTTCATGCGTTCTCGTGTTTTATTGTAAGTTCGTATGTCCAGGTTTGTCTACTCCGTTTTGTTATTTTGTTAAATAGTCAAGTGTATTTCGTTTCGTGTTTTTCCGTCTTGTTTATTAAAATCATGTCTTCACAATCCGCTGCGCCTTGGTTCCATCACTACTCCTCCTTTTCGGTTGAAGAGGAGGAGGACCGCCGTTACAATTAAACGACTATGCTGTAGGATGTGGATTATGATATAGTTTCTGTTTTATGCACACAATAGGTCAATAAGGGACTGTTTTGCAGGATTTTGCAGGACTATAACCGAGAATAGGAAGATTATGTTCCTCGTCATGACTACATTTCATGATAATCAGTGTTGTAACTGAATGGACAGATACTACGGCCGATCTTCCAAATACATGCAAACCTAATTGGATGCATTATTATACTTACTTCCATTTACAAAATAGCCTCCAACACTCTACTCAACAACTTGGATGCAGCCTATCACAGTGCCATCCGTTTTGTCACCAAAGCCCCATATATTACCCACCACTGCGACCTGTACGCTCTCGTTGGCTAGCCCTCGCTTCATACTCGCCGCCAAACCCACTGGCTCCAGGTCATCTACAAGTCTCTGCTAGGTAAAGCCCCGCCTTATCTCAGCTCACTGGTCACCATAGCAGCACCCACCCGTAGCACGCGCTCCAGCAGGTATATTTCACTGGTCACCCCCAAAGCCAATTCTTCCTTTGGCCGCCTTTCCTTCCAGTTCTCTGCTGCCAATGACTGGAACGAACTGCAAAAATCACTGAAGCTGGAGACTCATATCTCCCTCACTAACTTTAAGCACCAGCTGTCAGAGCAGCTCACAGATCACTGCATCTGTACATAGCCCATCTGTAAATAGCCCATCCAACTACCTCATCCCGTACTGTATTTATTTATTTATCTTGCTCATTTGCACCCCAGTATCTCTACTTGCACATTCATCTTCTGCACATCTACCATTCCAGTGTTTAATTGCTAATTGTAATTATTTTGCCACCATGGCCTATATATTTCCTTAACTCCCATATCCTACCTCATTTGCACACACTGTATATAGACTTTTTCTACTGTATTATTGACTGTATGTTTGTTTATTCCATGTGTAACTCTGTGTTGTTGTATGCGCCAAACTGCTTTGCTTTATCTTGGCCAGGTCGCAGTTGTGAATGAGAACTTGTTCTCAACTAGCTACCTGGTTAAATAAAGTGCACTTTTTTATTTTTTTATTCACCTGAATCAATCTCACCCACTTAGTCCACACTGAGTAATGAGAACACCCCCTAAAATGGTTTCCTTTGTGTCAGTTCGGGACCAAATCCTGTAATATACTCATAGCGGTTAAGCACAGCTCTCCTTTACTATAGTCGTCCTGCTGTAACCCTTTCGTAGCCTATTGGTGCTTCCTGGCCACCTGTTGCTCACGTTGCTGAAACTGTTTGACGTCAGCTCCACCGAGCACCGGCATCATCTTACAGAGGGGGATGACTTACGCTCTCCTCGTCATCCTGGTTCAGATCTTCTGTCCCCCCCCCCTCAATCTCAAGGCTCCCTTGTCACACAGTATCTCTTTCTCTCAAACTAGACCAAGGTACCATTCTCATAGACAGTGGCTGCCCCACATCCCGTGTAAGACATTATTACGAGTATTTGTAATGGTTCCGATGGGACTGTGGTGATTAGCGATTGACACAGTGTGCTTCCTGTCTTCCTCTCTCTCTCTCTCTGGTTCTCTGTCTCTCCTCCGTGTTCTCCCCTGCTGTGTTAGCCTGGGTTAATCACTTCAGTCAGGGATTAACCTTCTGGGCCTGAGCTTGATTCGTCCAACGTCTCTCACACCAGGTTATTATCAGGAGTGTATGGTCAGCCAGTTTGTGGTGAATATAAATGCACTAAAGTATAGATGTACTACACCAACCTGTAATATAATGTACTATAAGAACCTATGATATAATGTACGAGACTGGGGCCAGGTTTTTCTACTGTTCGGTGCAGGCAGCAATGTTGTTTACACCAAAATAAGCTCTCATATCCGTGCTAAGTAAACAAATTGTAGGTTACATACATTTTTGTCAGGAAGGGTCTGACTCAGTACAACTTAATCATGCCGTTTTAATGGGTGCCTTCCACATCCCCTTTCATACTAAATAAGGGCAACCCTGGGAAAGAACAGGTTATTTTTTGTTATTAATTGTTCTTGATGCATGTCCATCCTGATTAAGTAACACTGCAATGTGGTCAGGCTGTCTGTAAGGGTGTGTCTCCATTGGGTGCACTGTACTAAGCCTCTCTCCTGTGTCTGTCTTGTCCGCCCCCTCCAGGTGAAGGTGTGTTTCGACGAGACCCAGCTGGAGCAGGTTTTTGAATACCAATCAGAGGCCTCTATGATAGCCTTTACCCCCTACCCCATACCAGGTCAGGAGAAAGGGAAGGAGGATGAGGTGCAGGAGGAAGAGGAGGAGGAGGAGAGAGGAGTGTTTGTGTCCGGGAGCAGCAGGAACGTGGGAGCAGCGGCTGGCCTGAGAGTGCTGAGAATAGGTTAGTATATGTCACTCCCTTCCATTTAGTTGAATACCTGCGTACACAGGGTGTATTCCTTAGTGCAAACCGTAGCAAAACATTCTGCAATGGAAAACGTTTTGCAACAAAACCAAGCGTTTCTTATTGGACAAGTTCAGGTTAGTCCCTCTCCGTTTTCGTCCATTTGCATCCGTTTGGTTCCTAGTGAATACACCCCTCAGTTAGTCATGAAATGTGGTTGTCCATTCCATACCTGTGTCTGAATTGTGTCTCATAATTCTTCTTTATCTCTCCATTTTGCAGATGAGTCTTGCCATCGGTAGACGTCAGCTCGCCAAATAGCCTAAGTGATGTTTCATATTTGATTTTTGTTTCCCTGTATTTTGTTTATTTAAAATTATAGAATTAACGTTGGTAATCTTCTTTGATGTTCCATGTTTTATTTGACTTAGGGTCAGGGACTATTGGTTTTGAATAAAAAAATGATGGTTTTGTGCAGTTTATGAGTTGAATGATGGCGCATGTAGCGGAACCTGACTGGACTTTTTATTTTGATTTTACTTCTCTATTTCAAGGTAGAAGTACAAAGGAAATATGAAAACACAGTACATATTGTAGCCTATAAGTTTGAATATATAAAAGTGTTGTATTTTTACCATCAGGTGTGTACTGTTGGGTGATGATCACATGTCAATGCAAGTGAGTGGATTACAAAAGTAATGTAAAAGGATTCGGTCAGTTTAGTTTTAGTTAGCTTAGTTCAACAACACAATGGCCCTACTGTAAAGAAAGGTTGCATCAGCACTGTAGCGATTCAGGCTGCATTCCCTCTATAAAGGGATTAGGATGTCATTTTGGACGTATTCTCAGTGATGCTTATATCATCTGGTCCCTATGCCTGCTGGATTTGCTCATACAGATTATATAAAGATCAGGTCATCCACAAGTCCAAGATAAATGTTGAGTCTTGTGAACATCCCTCATATGTAGTGTCTTCAGAAAGTATTCATACACCTTGACTTATTTCACATTTTGTTGTGCTAAAGCCTGAATTCAAATGGATTAAATATATTTTATTTCTCACCCATCTACACACAATAGCCCATAATGACAAAATAAAAACATGTTTATTTTTTTTTTACATCTAATTTACAAGTATTCACACCCCAGAGCCAATACATCCAGCTCTGTCAAGTTGGTTGTTAATCATTGCTAGAAAGCCATTTTCAAGTCCTGCCATAGATGTTCAACCCTATTTAAGTCAAAACTGTAACTAGGCTACTCAGGAACATGCAATGCCATCTTGGTAAGCAACTCCAGTGTATATTTGGCCTTGTCTTTTAGGTTATTGATTCAGAGGGAATGGGTTAAATGCAGAAGACGCATTTCGGTTGAATGCATTCAGTTATGCAACTGACTAGATATCCCCTTTCCCTTATTGTCCTGCTGAAAGGTGAATTTGTCTCCCAGTGTCTGTTTGAAAGCAGACTGAACCAGGTTTTCTTCTAGGATGTTGGTTGTGCTTAGGTCTATTCCGTTTAATTTTATTTTAAAAAAAACAACTCCTTAGTCCTTGCCAATGACAACCATATCCATAACGTGATGCAACCACCACCATGCTTGAAAATATGAAGAGTGGTACTCAGTGATGTGTTGTGCCTTATGGCAAACACGATGCATGTTTTGGGATACCTTTATTCTATATAGGCTTCCTTCTTTTAACCTTAATTTAACTAGACAACTTTTCACTCTGTCATTTAGGTTAGTATTGTGTTGTTGATCCATTCTCAGTTTTCTCCTATCACAGCCATTCAACTCTGTAACTGTTTTAAAGTCAGCATTGGTCTCATGGTGAAATCCCTGAGCAGTATTTTTTATTGAATTGTAAAAAAAAAAATACAAATACAAACATAATTCCAATTTGACATTAATGAGGTATTTTGTGTAGTCCAGTGACACAACATCTCAATTTTAAATTCAGGCTGTAACACAACAAAATGTGGAAAAAGTGAAGGGCTGTGAACACTTTCTGAAGTCCCTGTAGTTTCTGGCAAACCATGGCTATATGTAACATCATGACAATTCACTTTTGTTCATTTACTGTTCCTGTTTGAACCACAAAATGGATTTAAGCTAGCCTTAATGCACATTATTGAAAAACCTGACGATACATTATATAATGATCACCATTACAAGTTTTTATTTTTAACCACTAGTGGAATTAATGTGGTAGGATGAAAAACAGTAGTCTATGTACTGTATCTATAGAACTTTGGCTGTATAGTTTTGAATGGAAAAGGTGTTATGTTTGGGTCTCTGGTGTAATTATGTGAGACTACAGCACATGGGGGATGTGGGTGGAAAAAAAGACCATGATTTTCAGACATTTAATCCATAGAATGGTCCTTTGGAGTACGGATTGTTGACGTATATTTTACATTTGTATATAAAAGCATAATTTACCAATAATTAATCAAAGTTGACGGTTTGGCCTTACCCAGGTCTCCTTTAGGACTCCATAATGTTTTATCTGTAGGTGCTACAAAGAAAGCGTTGGTGTCATATGAAGCTTTACCGCTTGCTTTGTAATATGAGTAGTATTTCGTTTACCATAACAATATTCTTATTAATTTATGAATATTGAAGATTTTTTTTTTTTTTTTGATTCAGCTAAATGTTTAATATATTGTTGAACGTAATATACTCTATGGACATATCAAAGTTACAGAGTGGGATCTCTGCTATTTTTTGAGTTATGATCCAATTTGTAAGCATTAACAACAGAGTGAATGTGAAAATCGATTCAAAATGGTCACCCTCTTCTGGTGATTTGCTGGATGTACAATACATTAAAATATTAGCCAAATTCAAATTGTATATTTCAATATTTATGTTTATATTTTTCAATATTCATAAATTAATAAGAAAATTGTTATTGAAATCAAAATGCATCTCATGTTGCAGAGCAAGCGGTTAAGTTTCATATGACACCAAGTTTTGCTTTATGGAGTCTTAAAGGAGGCCTGGGTAAGTCCAAAATGAATAAATATGCCAACTTGTATTATTTCTCAATTAATCTTTTAGATACAAATGTCAAACATATGTTAACAATACTTCCTCCAAAAGGACCATTCTATGGATTAAATTAAGTGAAAATCCCCCAAATCATGGTATTTTTTTTTGTACTAGTTCGTGACGAATCACCCACATCCAAAATAAGGGCACAAATGTTATCATGGTTCCATGAGATGCTGTAATCTCAATTTTAGGTGCTCTTTTTATGTGAAAGAATCTATCTGAAGAATATCATATATATGGTATATCTGATTTATGCTCCCATGTGTGCAATTTTGATACTTTGTTTTATTCTTTCTGTTTTCTATTGTGGCCGAAGAAGCTGGCTTCAAGAGAGAAAAACATCTAATAAATGATTTGAAATTAAAAGTGTCATGATGGGTTGTGTAGATGTGACTATACATACATTTATGTTTCAATGATATTTAGTGAGTATGAGATATTATTATGTCATGTGACACCTTGTGGACAAACCTGGCTGGACCGCTGCAATAATTTACAGTTACAGAGCAGAGGTTACAGTGTTGCTGTCCAGACCAATTATGTATTTTAACACTGGATTACTGATGCTGTGTATTGGCCAATGAGAGGCTTTGAAGCCACCAGTCAGCCATATAGAGCCCCACAGTGGGGGTGTCATAATACCCATAAAACCTAGCGGTCAAACAGGGAAATAGTTCCAATTGTTTTTCCACCATACATTTTTCCTATAGAGAATTTTAGAAACACTAAAAATAAGGGTTGTGTTTCGTGTTGGCTTACCCTGGTGTGACGCTTTGATAACCATGTAAAACACTCTCGGTCAAGGTGACTTTTATCAATAGATTCAGCTCCATAACCTTTCAGATTTAGCATCAAAGTAGACATCATGACTACAAATACCCTTTCAGGAGGTCAATATCCTTTCAGGATACCCGGGCCAGCTCTATTAGAAAGGCCTGCTCGCTGAAGTGTTTTAGGAAGCGTTTGACAGTGATGAGGGGTGGTCGTTTGACCGCAGACCCATTACGGATGCAGGCAATGAGGCAGTGATCGCTGAGATCTTGGTTGAAGACAGCAGAGGTGTATTTGGAGGGCAAGTTGGTTAGGATGGTATCTATGAGGGTGCCCATGTTTACAGATTTAGGGTTGTACCTGGTAGGTTCATTGATAATTTGTGTGAGATTGAGGGCATCAAGCTTAGATTGTAGGATGGCCGGGGTGTTGAGCATGTCCCAGTTTAGATCACCTAGCAGCACGAGCTCTGAAGATAGATGGGGGGCAATCAATTCACATGTGGTCTCCAGGGCACAGCTGGGGGCAGAGGATGGTCTATAGCAAGCGACAATGGTGTTTCTGGAAAGGTGGATTTTTAAAAGCAGAAGCTAGAATTGTTTGGGTACAGACCTGGATAGTAAGACAGAACTCTGCAGGCTATCTCTGCAGTATATTGCAACTCCACCCCCTTTGGCAGTTCTATCTTGTCGGAAAATGCTATAGTTAGGGAAGGATATTTCAGGGTTTTTGGTGGTCTTCCTAAACCAGGATTCAGACACGGCTAGGACATCCGGGTTGGCAGAGTGTGTTAAAGCAGTGAATAAAACAAACTTAGGGAGGAGGCTTCTAATGTTAACATGCATGAAACCAAGGCTTTTATGGTTACAGAAGTCAACAAATGAGAGGAGGAAACTGTCGTTATGACTTGAGGGTAGAAGCTGTTTAGAAGCCTCTTGGACCTAGACTTGGCGCTCCGGTACCGCTAGCCATGCGGTAGCAGAGAGAACAATCTATGACTAGGGTGGCTGGAGTCTGACAATTTTTAGGGCCTTCCTCTGACACCGCCTGGTATAGAGGTCCTGGATGGCAGGAAGCTTGGCCCCAGTGATGACCCATGACAAATCTTTTCAGTCTCCTGAGGGGGAATAGGTTTTGTTGTGCCCTCTTCACGACTGTCTTGATATGCTTGGACCATGTTAGATTGTTGGTGATGTGGACACCAAGGAACTTGAAGTTCTCAACCTGCTCCACTACAGCCCTGTCGATGAGAATGGGGGAAGGCTCGGTCCTCCTTTTCCTGTAGTCCACAACCATCTCCTTAGTCTGATCACATTGAGGGAGAGGTTGTTGTCTTGGCACCACACGGCCAAGTCTTTGACCTCCTCCCTATATGCTGTCTTGTCGTTGTTGGTGATCAGGACTACCACTGATGTGTCATCGGTAAATTAATGATGGTGTTGGAGTCGTGCATTTGTAGTTCATTGTGGTATTTGTATTTCCTTGTGATAGCCATAGTAGCAGTTAGCATTTCATTTTTGGGGGTAAATACAGGCAAATATATTGATAAAAGTCACCTTGTCCTAAAGAGATTGACACGGTTATCAAAATGTCATGCCAGGATAAGCTTACTATTGTAATGAAACAGGCAGGGAGCAGGTCTTGAACCCTCGACCTCCTAGCCCGAGGTCCGGCGCGCTATCGACTGTGCCGCAAAAGCATGCTCGAGCGGCAGAGTCGATTTCCGCGCTTATAAACCCAGGGTTGTTACACTACTCCCTCCTTTCAAAGAGCGCGTCCTCGCGCTAGCTTGCGACTTTACGTCTTACAGGAACGCGCTCACCGGCCAAGCACACGCACTGTCGTGGATGCGAGGTCCGATCCCACTTCTGACACCAATGTAATGAAACAGGCAGGGAGCAGGTCTCGAACCCTCGACCTCCTAGCCCGAGGTCCGGCGCGCTATCGACTGTGCCGCAAAAGCATGCTCGAGCGGCAGAGCTTATAAACCCAGGGTCGTTACACTATTAATGTTAAAAGTCATAGGTGTCACCCTATCCAGTTGGGGGGGTCAATACACCATAGTTGGGTGTAGTTATCCCTATAACGCCACCGAATAAGAAGAACCTTCTCTGAGCCACACTACAATCCAGTTGGAGGCGGTAATGCACCTTAAAGTTGGTTGCCAACCGCCATATAAAATCCACAGAAGAAGAAGCAGTAAAACGTGAAGAAGAAGAAGCCAGTAAGACGTGAAGAAGAAGAAGCCAGTAAGACCTGTGAGGAGCTTCAAAGATGTTGTAAGTAAAGCAAGATAGACCACAGCCTGTCGTTTCCAATGGGAACAAATGAGTCATAGCGGGCAAAACAAGCAAGGAGGTGGGCAGAGCAAAGCACGAGGTAGCGAGATCCTATTGCCGTGTTCTAGCACACATCTGCATATGTCCGTCAGGGAACGCCTACCCTGAAGTGCGTGTGTGCAATAACTGAATTCACCTTTGTGCAACAACGCGATTTAAAAATACTTTTGCAAAGGGTGAAGTCTACAAATCGTAGTCCACTCTTTTCATAGGATATTTTAGTTTAGGGAACAGAATTGTATTGAAATGTTTAATCGATTACAACATTTGCAGAATGTCGGCCAAAATCCATCTTGTTCCATCTTCTTTCTACCATATTTGGTATTGAGTGGAAACGCCAAGCGGATGCTTCACATTTATACATCCGCTGAAATTTCTGCCTCATTGTTCTGTAGGAGCTCTTTGGGTTTGGTTTACGGAAACATTGGACACGTGTCGATTTAGCTGTGTTGCTTTTGCTACAGAAATTAATCTAAACTCTTTGCGAAAGTCCGAAGATTGCTCACCAATGCTCTGTAGTTGGCAGAGTGTGCGACTGGCGTTTGCCATTTTCTGCCATGTCAAAGCCCGTCAAAGTTTCCAAACCAGGAACGATAACTTTTTACCAGTTGGACAATAACAAAGTCTTTGACACCCCAAAATTAATGCAAGGACTCGAAGAAAACGCACCTGATATTTGTCGTTAGCAAGTTAGCTAGTTGGCTACATTTTAGCAGGTTATCTACTTAGGAAAAGTGTAAACTAGCTAGCTATTTTTTCCAAAACACTTTCTCGGTCACTTGTTCAAGAAAGTTCGCGCTAAAGGAGTGGCTCGTGAGTTGAGATGATTTTGAGAAAAATAACTGCGAGAACATGCAGAGTTTGGCTGTCTAGGGTGAGTCGTAAGCTATCTGAATAGTTAACCCTTTTAAGTTGTAATACTGTTGCATTTGGAAGTTGTTTTGGTATGGGGAACCTACCCATACATACTTACAAACTTCCTACTTAGGTATGTTCTGGCTGGTCATGTTTTGATTGGCACATCACTCTAACGCCCTTATTTTCCTGCATCCTACCAGAAATACTTTAAACTGTCCAGATGTCTATGGAAAATGACCTATAATTAATTACAAAATGAGTTTTCCTTCCCAGAAAAATGTATTTATGCTGTGTTCATAACCAAGTGGGAAGGTGGTATCTACCAACTGAGCCAGTTGGTAGAGCATGGCGCTTGCAACGCCAGGGTTGTGGGTTCAATTCCCACGGGGGGACCAGGATGAATATGTATGAACTTTACAATTTGTAAGTCGCTCTGGATAAGAGCGTCTGCTAAATGACTTAAATGTATATGTAAAAATGTATTTACCACATACGTCTACGAAAAAGCCGCATGAACGCTCTTCTCCCATATGCTGACCAGACGTCATTTACTAAGGAAATTACTTTTCTGCAGTTAAATGCAACAATTTGTTAATTAATTTGTTTACAAACATGCTGGCTGTACTTTTAGTTTCTCAACTAGTTCAAAGCATGTGAATGCTTCCAACTGGTATTTCAAATCAAACTTTTTGTCACATGTGCTGAATACAACAGGTGTAGACCTAACTGTGAAATGCTTTATTACAAGCCCTTAAGCCCTTAACCAACAATGCTGTTCAAGAAAGAGTTAAGAAAATATTCACAAAATAAACTGAAGTAACTATAACTAGGCTATATACAGGGGGTACCGGTACCAAGTCAATGTGCGGGAGTACAGGTTATTCTAGGTAATTTGCACATGTTGGTAGAGCGTACTGGACCGTAGATGCTGAGCAGTTGCCATACCAGGCGGGGATGCAACCGGTCAGGATGCTCTCGATGGTGCAGCTGTATAACCCTTTGAGGATCTGGGGACCCATGTCAAATCTTTTCAGTCTCCAGAGGGGGAAAAGGTGTTGTCGTGCCCTCTTCATGACTGTCTTGGTGTGTTTGGACCATGATAGTTCATTGGTGTAGCAAGCATTTGAGGTGTTTTTTTTAAAGTGTTTCTTTTTTATATATTTTTTCCCCTTCTCTCCAATTTATGCTTTGGCCACTGATACGAGTTTAGGATGAATCAATAACAATATTTGGGTAGGTGTTAAAACAGAATATTATTTTCACTGACTGGACACTCAATTACTTTAAGAAATGAGGAGATGGGGAAAATCAATGAGGAGATTCTATTGAACTGTCCAGGTGACCCAAATGGGTGGACTTTGCACTGGGTAAAAAATGATTGCATTTGTTTTGGAACCAGGCTGCCTTCTGGGCGTGAGTCAAGTGCCTCGTTCTGGCTGACATAGGTTAATAAGCATGTAAAGTAATGAGTAGGGTTTCTGTGTTTTCAAATCAAATGTATTTGTCACATACAGTTTACAGCAGGTATAAAAGGAAGGTGCCGTGAAATTCTTGCATGCTAGCTCCCTCAACATTGCAGTACAATAATCAATATCAATAATAAGAGCAGGGCTGTCCCCGACAAAAAAATCTTGGTCGACCAAAAATCGTCTTTTGACCAATCGATTGTTCAAATTTATAAAAAATATATTTTTCCATATATAAACACCCTATGTGTTTTAATAAAATCAACTGTTTGATGAAAGACACAAATTACTCGAAGGAGCCAGAGAGAACCTTAACGTTACTCTCCTGAAGTTGCTGGTAGGCGTCGGCAAACTTTCTAATGGGGAATGCCAATTTATTTGGCCATTTCTACCGATCTGCGTGCCATTTATGGTTTCCATTTGCACATTTTCATGGAACAGTTTAATTTCATTTATTCATATTGTCATCTCAATCATTGTCTTGTGGTTAGTCAAAATTATATCCAAATGAAAAGGATACATTTTAGGTTTAACTTCTATTGCCAACAATGTAAAAATTGCCTATAAAGTAAACAAATAAAAACACTGCAACCTGCAGGTAGACAATATCCTGATAAATCACATTGGCTACTTAACCCTGTCTGCAATGAACTTGAAACAATGTATAAACTATTAACTTGGGTCTGGCCAGAAGCTGGTGCTACCAAACTTACAGCATTGTATAAATATTCTGGGCCCACAGATTTTCCTGTGCCAGTGAGCTCGGGACAGACACAGCTGTAGGCTATTTGCTCAAGGGATAAGAAGTAATCCGGTAGGCCTATTTTTATGGCGTTTCTACTGGCTCAGAGTATTACTTTTTTCCCTTTCACGCTGAGTGGTTATCTAAGGGGAGAGCGCTGGAAAGACAATGACAGGAGCGCTCCAAACAAAAGACATTTGTGGCCTGCTGGAGGTCATTTTGCAGGGCTCTGGCAGTGCACCTCCTTGCACTAAGGCGGAGGTAGCGGTCCTGCTGCTGGGTTGTTGCCCTCCTACGGCCTCCTCCACGTCTCCTGATGTACTGGCCTGTCTCCTGGTAGCGCCTGCATGCTCTGGACACTACGCTGACAGACACAGCAAACCTTTTTGCCACAGTTCGCATTGATGAGCCATCCTGGATGAACTGCACTACCTGAGCCACTTGTGTGGGTTGTAGACTCCGTCTCATGCTACCACTAGAGTGAGAGCACCGCCAGCATTCAAAAGTGACCAAAACATCAGCCAGGAAGCATAGGAACTGAGAAGTGGTCTGTGGTCACCACCTGCAGAATCACTCCTGTTTTGGGGGGTGTCTTGCTAATTGCCTATAATTTCCACCTTTTGTCTATTACATTTGCACAACAGCATGTGAAATTTATTGTCAATCAGTGTTGCTTCCTAAGTGGACAGTTTGATTTCACAGAAGTGTGATTGACTTGGAGTTACATTGTGTTGTTTAAGTGTTCCCTTTATTTTTTTGAGCAGTGTATATGAAATCCAGTCTTACTTTATCCAAGCCTTTTCAAAATCTGCTGTGACTACCAGGCTTGGCGGCTTAGATGTTTAATTTTCTAGTATTTCTAGTAGTCGTATATACTATCTCCAATGTATCGTCCATGTTAAAAAACTGTCTGACCAGGATGAACAATACCTGGTAAAAAAATAAAATAATTCGGAGTGCTATGCATTTTGCTAGTATTTTTGGATCACAACATTGAAGTGAAAGAGGCCTCCAGTTTTTTGCCATCGATCTTGTTTTAATAATAGTGAAATCAGACCTTCCTGCTGAGTACCTGACAGACTACCACAGTAGTTAAACAAGCTACTAATGGAGTATATAAACAAAAGGCTTGATATACCTTGGAGTACTGGGATGATGGATGAGTTTCCCTCTAGCAATTAGTTGGAGGGGCGTTCAAGTGAATATTTCCCAGTCGTAATTTGGTAAATACCAGCATACGAGATGTTGTGAATGCAGCATTAGTCGAGAAACCTGCCTATTTCCCTCGAAAGAACGGAAGATATACGATATTACAGAGAACAAGTTTATTATCTCACATCTCGGAAAAGATTTGTGATGTGCTTCTTGTTCACGTAATTCATGCTAATGTTGGGTTTTTGAGCTAGTGCCCAATTGACTCCTTGTAGGAGTGTACCAAGAATGCACCGCGTGGCAACATTGACAACGTAGGGTAACGTACACAACGTATCAAATGGAGTATTTCAGATGCTTTGCTCCCTAGGTGGGTGACCCCGAAATAGCCCTGGGTGACCCAAATAACAAATGTTCAAACTTTAGTTTTGTTCAAATATCAACTCATCTCATTACTCATACTGACTAGACTCAACATTGTTTATCTGGACATACATGTAGGTTGTGTCTGGATCCAGCCAGGAGAGATGCTTCTCCTCCTCCGTGCCCGCCCAGCCGGTACCCCCGCTGGCCCAGACTCTGCAGGGGTACCTACGAGCCCTGGAGCCCCTGATACCTGAAGAAGAGCTGGTCCACACCCGCAAGAATATCCAAAAGTTTTGCGGAGAGGGGGGACTCGGTCCGCAACTTCAAGAGGGACTGGAGAGACGAGCTAGACACTCAAACAATTGGGTATGCAAACAATGTGGGAAATTATGCACAATTTGTAACCGACGTAAATAGACTGAGATAAGAAAATATCAGTGGGGTGCTGGGTTTTGGATGACACTTTATAGTACACGCAATGCATGGTGCTAATTTGAGTTTCACTCTGATGGCTCAGTGTCTTTCCACAGCTGCCCTCCCTTCTGGACTGTACTGCATGATTGATAGTTGTTTTGCTGTTGTCCTTTCCCCTGTCCTCTACTGTAGATATCCGACTGGTGGGTGCAGTGGGCGTACCTGGAGAGCAGACAGCCCCTGCCCGTGCATTCTAACCCGGCCATCTCCCTGCCCAAGCGGGACTTCTCAGACTGGAGGGGCCAGCTTGTGTGAGTGCCAGCCAGCAACATACGGGCATAGCTGTATGCACTATGTGCCTGTGAGATACTAAAGAGGAGCAGGCTGGTTTGCTGAATGTACACAGTCACCAGTGTTGACATGATCTGGTTGGATGATGTTGTACACTCACTCAGCATTTGTACCTGTGGATTTGCTGAGTACAGAGTGAGAACAACTTAGTCGGTCCAACTACTGACAAAAAAAAACAGATTGTATTTACATATGTTTTCAGACCCTTTGCTATGAGACTCGAAATTGAGCTCAGGTGCACCCTGTTGATTAGAGTCCACCTGTGGTAAATTCAATTGATTGGACATGATTTGGAAAGGCGCACATCTGTCTATATAAGGTCCCAGAGTTGCCCGTGCATGTCAGGGCAAAAAGTAAGCCATGAGGTCGAAGAAACTGTCCGTAGAGCTCCGAGACAGGATTGTGTCGAGGCACAGATTGAAGGTCCCCAAGAACACAGTGGCCTCCATCATTCTTAAATGGAAGAAGTTTGGAACCACCAAGACTCCCTAGAGCTGGCCACCCAGCCAAACTGAGCAATCAGAGGAGAAGGGCCTTGATCAAGGAGGTGACCAAGAACCCGATGGTCACTCTGACAGAGCTCCAGAGTTCCTCTGTGGAGATGGGAGAACCTTCCAGAAGGACAAACCATCTCTGCAGCAATCCACTAATCAGGCCTTTGTGCTAGAGTGGCTAGACGTAAGCCACTCCTCATTAAAAGGCACATGACAGCCCGCTTGGAGTTTGCCAAAAGGCACCTAAAGGACTCTCAGACCATGAAACAGGATTCTCTTGTCTGATGAATCCAAGATTGAACTCTTTGGCCTGAATGCCAAGCGTAATGTCTGGAGGAAACCTGGCACCATCCATACGATTAAGCATGGTGGTGGTAGTATCATGCTGTGGGGATGTTTTTCAGTGGCTGGGACTTGGAGAACTGGCAGGATCGAGGGAAAGATGAACAGAGCAAAGTACAGTGAGATCCTTGATGAAAACCTGCTCCAGAGTGCTCAGGATCTCAGACTGGGGCAAAGGTTCACCTTCCAACAGGACAACGACACTAAACACACAGCCAAGACAACGCAGGAGTAGCTTCAGAAAAAGTCTCTGAATGTCCTTGAGTGGCCTATCTAGAGCCCGGACTTGAACCTGATCAAACATCTCTGGAGAGACCTGAAAATAGCTGTGCAGCAACACTTCCCATCCAACCTGAGCGAGCTTGAAAGGATCTGCAGAGAAGAATGGGAGATCCTCCCCAAATACAGGTGTGCCATGCTTTTAGCGTCATACCCAAGAAGACTCAAGGCTGTAATCGCTGCCAAAGGTGCTTCAACAAAGTATTGAGTAAATATGTAAATATAAATTTGCAAAAATGTCTAAACACCTGTTTTTGCATTGTCACTAAGGGATATTGTGTGTAGATTGATAAAGGGAAAATAAACTATTGAATCCATTTTCGAATAAGGCTGTAACGTAACAAAATGTGGAAAAAGTCAAGGGGTCGGAATACTTTCCGAATGTTATTTCATACATCTTTATCCTATCTATAGCTGTCGGAAATGTAAGGTACTTTGAACAGTTCCACCCCATTTTATGATAATGCACAAGTTGTATGTTGCAAGGTGAAGTTTGATTTGTATTGAACAAACAGTACTCTGGCTGGGCCATTCTCTAACATCTTTTGTGTCGACCCAGGTTTGCATCCAAGCTGATTGCTGCTGCACTCGATTTCAAAAATGTAGTAGACAAGTAAGTGCCGTTTCAAGATTGTACTGTACATACACGCCGTCTTAGACCTGAAGCATTAATATTAGCTACATAGTACTGACCAGTTTTTCCAAGTCATGTTTCACCAAATGGTGAACCATATCAATATTTGTATCCTAGGTTGCAGACACTCTCTCACAGCTATTTTAGGGCTTTAACCTTTTACCTCTGTGTTGGCCTGTATGCTTTGGTTTATATACCCAGTCTAAATTTATTACGGCATACTGTCAGTAACTGTATCTGCATGCTTTCTCTCGCTCTCTCTCTCTCTGTGTGTATCTCAGTGGCCGTCTGCCAGTGGAGTACATGCGGGGCCAGCCACTCTGTATGGAGCTCTTTCCCCTCCTCTTCTCATCCTGTCGGATCCCAGGCCGCAAACACGACACCATCACCCATCACAGCCGTGCCCGCCACATCACAGTGGTGAGGAACTACCAGGTGAGCTTGACCCACAGTATGCATCACTGACTATATGGCTGTGGTCAGAAGAGGATTTAACGTTTTTTCTTCTTCAAGATGAGAGCGGCTACACAGAGCTAAGGGGTCAACTCCAATTAATCCCATATTACAGACTAATAAACATGGCAATGATACCCAACATTAATGATACCCAATCAAATGTATTTTATAAAGCCCTTTTTACAACAGCAGTTGTCAAAGTGCTTTACAGATACCCAGCCTCAAACCCCTTAGAGCAAGCAATGCAGACTCACAAGCAAAATGGCTAGGAAAAACTCCCTAGAAGTCAGGAACCTAGGAAGAAACCTAAAGAGGAACCGGGCTCAGAGCGTGGGTGGCCTGTCATCTTCTGGCTGTGCTGGGTGTAGATTTAAGAGTACGTTAACGTTTAAAAGTAATTCAAGACATTGTAACGTTCATAGATGACCAGCAAGGTCAAATAATATTCATGGTGGCAATATACTTTTTCTGCATAGAAAAAGCCTTACGGGTTTTTTCGGGCCGCCTAAGTCCAAACTAAAAATATATAATAATTGGGACAGGGACACCTATGAATCATTAAGCTAGGTAGTCCTGAGGTACGGTCGTAGGGCTCAGGTCCTCCGGGAGGGGAGTTAGTGAGAGGATGCCTAAGATAGGGTTTTCGTTGGGAAGATGTGGCGTTGGACATTTGAATGTTGATCACCTATTATTCACGTAAGCATAGCTATGCTCAAATGTTTGTTTCATAATGCAATTAGCTGGAAAACACTGTCAAAAGCGCACTGCGTATGCAAGCAGATTTCATGTCACATAGATGAAAATATGCATTAGACATTTAGAAAGGGAGATCTAAAGATGCAACAACTAGCATGGTTTGCTAATATGACTATTGTGCCTTTGGCCACTGAACAATGAAAGAAAGTTGATTTGAAAATCAATAGAACATGACAGAAATGGGCAACTGGTTTAAATGGCATGTGGAAGTCTATCAAATAATTGACTCCACGTTTCTATGGTCAGATTTTGTCTCGGCTACTTTGAAGCAAAGCTGGGGATGTCGGGAGGCCCTGTCCGAGGTTACCCCTGGATGGGGCAAACCTGGCAACATATCACCCCACCCACTTTGCCAAAGCACAGCCCCCACACCACTTAAGGAATATCAACAGACCACTCACTTACTACCCTGAAAACAAAGGCAGAATATAGTCCATGAAGATCTCCCCACCGCACGAGCAAGAGGAATAATGTGATGGAATTATTTGGTTCTAGTCAAGATTCAAGCAGCTGTATTCTGCACTAACTGAAGTTTATTTAGGCCTAGTGCCATATCCGGGTAGCTTGAAAGTAGGGCATTGCAGTAATCTAACCTTGAAGTGACAAAAGCATGGATTAGCTTTTCCACATCACACTTACATTTTCAATTCTCTTTTCTGTCCCACCTAGTTCTTTCAGATGGACGTATACAACAGTGATGGCTCTCGGATGACCGAGAGCCAGATCCACGCCCAGCTTCTGCGAATCAGGGCTGAGTCCTGGAAGACGGACAAGGAGCCAATGGGCATCCTGACCAGCGAGCATCGCCAGACCTGGGGCCAGGCCTACAGCCGCCTGCTCAAAGGTAGACATGATAGACACAGCATTATACTATACATACCCATAGTATGGGACGTCCAGGCTGTGTGACGCAGAGGACCACACTGTTTTCAAATACATGTTGCTAGTAATGTCCGCACAGGTGTGCAGTAACCCAGAGACTGCCGCGCAGAGCACAGATGAAATATCGGCCCACGTAGAGGCGCACGAGATTGAACTTCACTCAACTTTCTAGAGTTTTCCCTGTTAACACCATCAATGTTTCCCTATACTGTGGCGATTGTGAGCGAATCAATGCAATATTAGTCACTTTCAATGCAACATACTGAAACAAAGCAAACTATGCAAGATATTTTGCTGGATGCAGAACGCTTCGGAGTGGGATTGTATTGCGCACTACTCAGTCCTTATTAATCTACACAGACCGGTGGGCGTAACTGATCAGAGCTGCAGTAGGTCTGTGTGGATCTGTGCCGTTTATTTGCTTTGTCTCTTCACCTTTTTTTTCATGCCCTCTCTCTTACCCAGATAAATTGAACAAGGAGTCAGTGCGAGCGATTGAGAAGGGTCTTTTCACCTTGTGTCTGGACTCTCCAGTCATGAGGGTCTCAGATGAAAAGTATGAGCCACAATATTCTTTTCTCTCATCCTGTATGTTACTATTTTTCAACTTGAATGCAAGTTGCTGTACAGTATGAATACATTTTGCTCAGTTATGTTTGACACACCAGGGACTTCATTGATTACAGATGTGTTTTTTGGATTATTAGATTTAATTCGTCATGAAGTTCTGTGTTACTTTGACTGACAGGTACTCCAGTCGCATGGCAGCTCAAATCCTGCATGGGGGCGGGACACACTCGAACAGCGGCAATCGTTGGTTTGACAAAACACTGCAGGTGAGTGGAGCAGTAGAATTGTCAAAATGACCCAACCAATCATAGATCACATACTTGTGTATTGTAAGTCCATATGGGCTGGGCACCAAATGCTGTATAACACTGAAATAAAATAAAACAATTAACATAAATGATCATGGACTGAGCAACAATTGTTGGTTAAACTAATTAGTTACCTTTCTCTTCCACTATTCCTCCTCCTCTGGTAGTTTGTGGTGGGTGAGGATGGCTCATGGGGGCTTCTGTATGAGCAGGCCACGGCTGAAGGTCCACCAATAGCTACTCTTCTGGATCACATTCTACAATACTGGTGAGATGAGAAAGGGGAGGGTCTTGTCTACTTTTGCTGCATTACTTGCTCAATTACATACTGTGTGTATACGGTATTCAGCTCAGTTTCTCTGCTCAATTACATACTGTGTGTATACGGTATTCAGCTCAGTTTCTCTGCTCAATTACATACTGTGTGTATACGGTATTCAGCTCAGTTTCTCTGCTCAATTACATACTGTGTGTATACGGTATTCAGCTCAGTTTCTCTGCTCAATTACATACTGTGTGTATACGGTATTCAGCTCAGTTTCTCATCATTTCAAAATACTTGTAGTTGAGTTTTATCGGAAGAAAAACAATGAGTCAGTTGATTAAAAAACACACAATGCCAATTAACATTTCCCCTCGTTCTTCTCTCTGCAGTAAGAAACCGGACCCAAAGAAAACCCCTTTGATCCCACTTCAGATGCCCAAGAAGCTTTACTTCAACATTGACCGTGAGATTAAGAGAGATATCGAGCATGCCAAGCAAAACCTTGATATGTGAGTTTGCATGCCCTTAGCATTTATTATCATGCATTGTTTCATTACTCCTGTGTTATTATATATCATAGTCTTTATATGATCTAAATATGTGACTCGTTTCAGGAAACTAGGCATATGTCGTGCGTCACTACACAGGAGAGGCATTTGAACGTAAATTATTATTTTTTAATCTAAATGCATTTTTTGACAGATGCCTTCTGGAACGTGTGAACTTTCATGTGCCTTTGTAATAACAAACTTGTTTGCCATCTGTAAATACAAATACAATTGGGAAATTACAAGCCTAGTTGGTGTAGCCACGGAAAAAGTCAGGAACCTTCCCGCTAGCAATGATTGGCTGAGATAACGTATGGGCTGGACATGCAGTGAGATTAATTTGGATTGGTAGCACGCTTTTGTCTATAACATGAGCTGCTCAGTATCTGTATGTAATCCTTTCTAATGCTGCTTTTTTGAAAGATATCATGAAGAACTGCAAAAGTTTTGCTAATGCTCTACACTTTCTGGAGGACCGAGTTTTGAAATCAGTAGCCTGTCCGGTGGAAGCAGAGTTAAGTAGATGGAGAAAATTCTGGCATTTGATTGCAAATATGCGGAAGGAGTCAAAGAGAACACACGAGGCCCCCAAGTGGCGCAGCGGTCTACGGTGTCACTACAAACCCAGGTTCGATTCCAGGCTGTGTCGCAGCTGGCCACCACCAGGAGACGCATGAGGTGGCGCACAATTGGCCCAGCGTCGTCAGGGTTATGGGAGGCTTTGTTCTTGTCCCTTTGGACTCTAGAGACTCTTTGTGGCAGGCCGGGCACATGCATACTGACTTTGGGCACCAGTTGTATGCTGTTTCCTCCGACACATTGGTGCAGTTGGCTTCCGGGTTAAGCGAGCAGTGTGTCAAGAAGCAGTGCGGCTTGGCAGGGTCTTGTTTTGGAAGATGTATTGCTCTCGACCTTCTCTTCTCCCAAGTCCGTACGGGAGTTGCAGCGATGGAATAAGACTAACTAACAATTGGCTATCACGAAATTGGGGAGAAAAATGGGTAAAAAGCATTGCTTTTATTTGACATATTAGTTAGTAGGCCAAACTGTTTTCGTAAAGACCGATCTTCGGGATGTCTTCTGGTCTGACTAACGGCTCTGTAGCTCTGTCACTTTCCACCGCAGATGTTGAAGGGCGAGATAGTACTGGATTGAGACGCAGCCCATACAACAACAAAAAACTCAATTTTATGTTCATTAGATTGACGCACAGGTGCTTCAATAGACTTAAGTATTTTAATATGGTGCGCATACTGACTGGTTCAACACCTCCGACTACAGTACTAACACTAAGTGCATAAGTGTAGTTGGTGATACAGTACTACAATGATAAGAAGCGGCCTCTGTGTAGTCAATGTTTGCTTTGCTATGAACTTCAACACGACTCAGCTGAAATGAAAGTGACATGGACCAAAGCAAATGGAGTGTAAACACGATTAGCTGCCCTAAGTGTTGCTGTAACCATGACAAAACACGGTCAGCAGCGTAAAGAAGGCTTTGGTGCCTCCTGACCTACTCATTCTATTTTAAGTAATTGTTTGTGATCTGAGCTGGCTGTGTTTTCCTGGGTTCAGCACATGTGCTGCCATCCTGTGGCTAAACTGACAACTGTCGATACATTTCTATCCCAATGGAGTGAAGAGTCATCTTTATAATTTGAATTCAACAACTAACCTGGGCCCGTATTCATAAATTGTCTGAGCAAGAGAGCTGATCAGTTCCATTCATTGTAATCTACACGGCAAAAACTGATCCTAGATCAGTACTCCTACTCTGATGCTTTATTAATGGAGTATGAATTTGTCACACCCCCCCCAGATTGATCAACGACCTGGATATCCGCTGCTTCAACTTCCAGAGGTTTGGGAAGGAGTTGCCCAAACAGCACAACCTGAGTCCCAACTCCTTCATCCAGGTGGCACTGCAGCTGGCCTACTACAAGTGAGCTCATAGGAATCACTTACAAAGGGCATTCGGCCTCAAACTAGGATACCGTATGCAATAATAAGGAAATGATGTGTGCAGTTCATGTTTTCAAACTGTGGTACTGATTTTCATAGGCATGCTAGTACATTTTCACACGAGGCATTAAATTCTCGTGGTTAATAAATGAGACGATAAATGTTCTTGGCAGCCACAGTTCTGAATGTGGAATATCTGCATTTTCAATTTTGTAAATTAGTTGTGATTAACAACAATCACTGTGTCCAAATTCAATACTTGGGTTGCCATCAGTACAACAGAACTGTTTGCAATGAGGATATTCAACTGAAATAGTATTGTACTGAATGACCAGTTGAAAAAACATTGTGATTATGGTGGCCCAGAGGGCAGTTAGCATACATATGGTGTGCTGCACGAGTTTTACTATTTCAGATGGTCCCACCCATATTGATAAGGCCTCACCCACCAAACGGGATTAAGCATACTTTAAAGGTTATTGATGAACGGTGCACCATTTTGGGGAAACGTGTCGCTCAGTTCAAAACGTCACGCACCACAGCAAACGTTAAAACAAACTGAACACACCCCTGCTCTCCCTTTTCTCCTTCTCTCCATCAGAGTTCACAAGGAGGTTTGTGCCTCCTGTGACATTGCCTCCCAGAGGATGTTTCGAGGGGGGCGCACAGACTACATCCGCTCTCCCACCAATCAAATGCTCAAATTTGTGCTTACCTTTGATGACCCCTCTATCTCGGTGAGAAGCACTTTACTAAATAAAATGAATTATTATTACCATAGAGAATCAGACCAAAGTGTAGGCTACCCTCTGCCTGTTGGCTTCTTTGCATATTCAAGCCTGTCTCAAAATACAACACTAACCCTTTAAGGCTCTCCTGGAGGATGGTTGGCCACACTTAGTAGCCTATATAAACTTTGTAGCCTATATATATTGCAACATAATTACAACCAAATACTTTCTTTATAAAAGAATTCCCTCATTCAATGAATTAGGGATCAAATGACTAAGTTAGGCTACTTCAAAGCAAGGTAACTAAGACATGCTTATCTATAATCTTGTAAGGCTAAAAATATTCCAGAGATCTCATTGACAGCATTTGAGTTATTTGTCTTTTTTGGCTAATTTGAAGAATATTTTGAACAATGTTGATTACAGGGGAATCACAGCAGTTATTAACTACGCCAACAATATATGGCAGCTTTACAGAGATTTCTATTAATTGACATTGTTGATGCGTCTTGACGCTCTATTTGTGTGTTGCAGAGAGAGGCAAAGCTGGAATTACTCAGAGAGGCCATAGAGACCTACGTCACTCTAACTGATCAGGTGACTACACCCAATGCTTCTGCTGCCATCGTCTCTGTAGTTTGTTTCACTTTTCTGTCATCTAATTACATCTGACCTTTTCTAAATTAGGCGCTCAAAGGACAATCCATCGACCGCCACCTGCTGGGCTTGAAGCTTCAGGCCATCGAGGAGGGACTGAGCGTGCCCAGACTGTTCATGGACACTGCTTATGGGCTGGCCACCCACTGGAAACTGAGAACAGGACAGGTAAAGTACAACTCCAGTGGAAGTTGACAAGATTGCAACATTCATTCCAATGACAGGATATAATTATGTAATCTAAAGGTGAGTGTCGAGTAATGCAATATTATATTGGGTCTGTGTCCCTCTCTATTTACATGTAGTTTAGTATGGTATTTTTGTGCGCACTTGTAGCTTATCAAAGTCAACACAGTGCCATCGATCTAGCCAGATAATCCTGTTTACATCAGGGATTTGTCATTGTATTCAAGTCATTCATGTAATAAATTAATTCGAATGAGTGGGCTTGCCTATTCATGAATGGGCTATGCATATTTATTCTTAATTGGGTGTCAGCTGAGTGAGAATTGTTTTTTAAGTTAAATATTTTTATTGGTTTTCACATATTAATGACATGACAATTTCATTCTTCGGGTGGGGGGAGGAAAGGTGGAGGTGTAACATTCTCAAATAGGACTTCTTTCATACTGACATAAACAATCATTGGGAAAGGGGGATACCTAGTTAGTTGTACAACTGAAATGTGTCTTCCGCGTTTAACCCAACTCCTCTGAATCAGAGAGGTGCGGCGTGCTGCCTTAATCGACATCCACGTCTTCAGCGCCGGGAGGGAACAGTGGATTAACTGCCTTGCTCAGGGGCAGAACGACAGATTTTTACCTTGTCAGCTCGGGGATTCGATTCAGAAACTTTTTGGTTACTGGCCCAACGCTCTAACCACTAGGCTACCGGCCTCCATAGCGACGGAGCCAACCCCTCCCTCCCGGAGACCCATGCCCGTTCCCCCAGAATGGTGTGGGCGTATGTCTCTAAATTAAAAATATTAACGCAAGTAGACTGCTGATTGGCCAGCTCATTCTCCTCAGGAGCATGACATCGTCTATGAAGAAAGAGCAAGCGTCTGTTTGAGATACAAGTTTGAGTATAGGATGAGTCAACAGCATTATTTGGGTTTGAGTTAACAGAATATGAACTTTTAAAAGTGAGATGTTTATTTGAACACATAATCATCTCCTACGTCAGCAATGTTTGAATTGGACTCAGGCGTGGCCGTTCCATCCCATCTGGAGTTTCGCACCCAGCACATGCCCTCCCCCTCAGCTCCCGAACCCAGACATTGAAGATGTTGATAAATATCTTTGTTTGCAGGTGAACTAGGTCACGGCCAGTGCAGAGAGCCGCATGAATAAGGGTCCCCTGGAAGAGGGCCAAGCAGTCCTGGCCTCAAACAAATGGCCAGCACAATGTTTGCTTGAATTTTTTTTTTTATATATATATATATATATATATATATATATAAATAAACAATACCAGTCCAAAGTTTGGACACCTAGAATGCCAAGAGTGTGAAAAGCTGTCATCAAGGCAAAGGGTGGCTACTTTGAAGAATCTCAAATATAGAACATATTTTGATTTGTTGAATGCTAGGATTTTTGGTTACTACATGATTCCATATGTATTATTTCATAGTTGTGATGTCTTCACTATTATTCTACAATGTAGAAAATAGCAAAAATAAAGAACCCCTTGACTGGTACTATACACACACAAGTATGTGAACGCCCATTCAAATTAGTGGATTTGGCTATTTCAGCCACACCCGTTGCTGACAGGTGTGTAAAATCGAGCACAACGCCATGCAATCTCCATAGACAAACGTTGGCAGTAGAATAGCCTTACTGTTGAAGAGCTCAGTGACGTTCAACGTGGCACCATCATAGGCTGCCACCTTTCCAACAAGTCAGTTTGTCATATTTCTGCCCCGCTAGAGCTGGCCTGGTCAACTGAAAGTGCTGTTATTTTGAACTGGAAACGTCTAGGAGCAACAACGGCTCAGCCGCGAAGTGGTAGGCAAAACAAGCTCACAAAGCGGGACTGCCGAGTGCTAAAGCGCACAGCGCGTACAATTAGTTGGTCCTCAAGTTGCAACACTCACTACAGAGCTTCATGAAATGGGTTTCCATTTCCGAGCAGCTACACACAAGCACGAGATCACCATGCGCAATGCCAAGCGTCGGCTGGAGTGGTGTAAAGCTCACTACCGTGTAAAGCTTTGTGATTGAGCCCTTTTACCAGAATAGTGTCCACAGTACTGGAGTAGGGCTACGTTATAAAGTTGCTAAACAAGTTGCAGATCTGCAAGTATGTGTCTTATTTATATATATACACTGCTCAAAAAAATAAAGGGAACACTTAAACAACACAATGTAACTCCAAGTCAATCACACTTCTGTGAAATCAAACTGTCCACTTAGGAAGCAACACTGATTGACAATAAATTTCACATGCTGTTGTGCAAATGGAATAGACTAAAGGTGGAAATTATAGGCAATTAGCAAGACACCCCCAAAAAAGGAGTGATTCTGCAGGTGGTGACCACAGACCACTTCTCAGTTCCTATGCTTCCTGGCTGATGTTTTGGTCACTTTTGAATGCTGGCGGTGCTCTCACTCTAGTGGTAGCATGAGACGGAGTCTACAACCCACACAAGTGGCTCAGGTGGTGCAGTTCATCCAGGATGGCACATCAATGCGAGCTGTGGCAAAAAGGTTTGCTGTGTCTGTCAGCGTAGTGTCCAGAGCATGGAGGCGCTACCAGGAGACAGGCCAGTACATCAGGAGACGTGGAAGAGGCCGTAGGAGGGCAACAACCCAGCAGCAAGACCGCTACCTCTGCCTTTGTGCAAGGAGGTGCACTGCCAGCGCCCTGCAAAATGACCTCCATGGAGCTGGAGGTCATTTTGCAGGGCGCTGGCAGTGCACCTCCTTGCACAAAGGCGGAGGTAGCGGTCCTGCTGCTGGGTTGTCGGCCTCCTCCACGTCTCCTGATGTACTGGCCTGTCTCCTGGTAGCGCCTCCATGCTCTGGACACTACGCTGACAGACACAGCAAACCTTTTTGCCACAGTTCGCATTGATGTGCCATCCTGGATGAACTGCACTACCTGAGCCACTTGTGTGGGTTGTAGACTCCGTCTCATGCTACCACTAGAGTGAGAGCACCGCCAGCATTCAAAAGTGACCAAAACATCAGCCAGGAAGCATAGGAACTGAGAAGTGGTCTGTGGTCACCCACTGCAGAATCACTCCTGTTTTGGGGGGTGTCTTGCTAATTGCCTATAATTTCCACCTTTTGTCTATTCCATTTGCACAACAGCATGTGAAATTTATTGTCAATCAGTGTTGCTTCCTAAGTGGACAGTTTGATTTCACAGAAGTGTGATTGACTTGGAGTTACATTGTGTTGTTTAAGTGTTCCCTTTATTTTTTTGAGCAGTGTATGTATGTATGTGTATTTTTTTTTTTTTTACTACGGCTTTTACCTGATGTTTGGCAATTACATTTTTTTTTATTGGTTAACAACACCTATTGTCCTGTGGGTACCATGTTCAGAAATGTTTGCAAGACACACATTTAGGGAACTATTGTGCAAACCAATTTAAAGTAAATCGTTTGATCTGTAAAAAATTCAATTATTTTTGCCACATATGTCAAAGTAACTTTATACCCTGTCTTCCTTCTCTTCTCCCCAACTTCTCAACTATATTAACCCACTTACACTAGGTGCCTGCAAACACGGACAGTGTAATGTGTTTCGGACCTCTCGTTCCCGACGGATACGCTGTGTGCTACAACCCCCAGTCGGACCATGTCCACTTTTCCGTAACAGCCTTCAACTGCTGTGAGGAAACCCAGGCTGAGACACTGGCTGCCACACTGCACAGCACCCTCTGCCAGCTACAGGAGCTACTGCAGCCTACTGTATAGTGCTGTGCTATCTGACACAACAGAAGTGTGTATTCATCAGGCAACAAATATAAGAAAACTGACAAAACCAGCTCTTGTCCAATAAGAAACGCTCATGTTTCTTCAATACTTTTTAAGTTGTGTGCCCTAATGAATATAATCCAGGACTTAAATGAAAAACATCTAAGGTGCTAATGCTTTGATTAAAAAGGAATATTTGGCCTTTGTTGTACATGCTAGCATTAGCTTGATTTGCTGCTAGGTTTATGTTACTGTTTGTACTTAAGGGCAATTGAATACTATTGCTAGAACTGTTTTGTGTTCCTACTTTAAGGCCATAGCAGACTACTTAATAAGCTAGGTTTGTCTGGCTAGAGGTTTGTAATGCTTTATTGACTGTCGACGAAATAGATTTCACTGTATGTTATCTAATACCATCTGTGTTTTGTATGCAATTTGGCATCTTGTTTGCTGCAATGCTTTGGCAGTCCAATGGGAATGTCTGTCAACTGTCCAATCTGTCTATTACTTTCTCATTTTGTGGGCAGATTCCTGAAAAAAGACCATGTTAACAAACCATGCCTATATCTGCATAAAGCTGGAACTCTGAGTACTGTTGAACTCCCCCTGGGTGCACATCAGTTCTGTGTTTCTTCCTGTTATTTTGTAATGCAGTTCCTTTTATTTACTTTGAAATGAATGTAGTTCTGCTATTTTGTTCAGCAGAGCTCTTCATGCCCCAGCTTGTCCAGTTTTGTTAGTTAACTCATTTAGGTTCGGCCCTAATTTATGTGCTCTCTGTCACCTCGACCTGCATGGCAAATTGTCCAGGAACACAAGGAAAGGACAATAACCAAGGACTAGTCAGCCATACCCCCTCTGAGGGGAGAAAATGTTCATCTCTGTTTGAGTATTCAGAGGATTGACTGTTTAATGTGTGATTAATACCAAACATGGATACTATATTATTATATCAAACTTCTTTGCTGAGGATAGCTGATGCTATCTATACTGAGCAAAAATATAAACTCAATATGTAAAGTGTTGATCCCATGAGCTGAAATGACAGATCCCAGAAATTTTCCATATGCACAAAAAGCTTATTTCGCTCAAATTTTGTGCACAGATTTAATTACATCGCTATTTGTGAACATTTCTCCTTTGCCAGGATAATCCATCCACCTGACAGGTGTGGCATATCAAGAAGCTGATTGAAAAGCATGATCATTACACAGGTACACCTTGTGCTGGGAACAATAAAAGGCCACTAACGTGTGCAGATTTGTCACACAACACAATGCCACAGATGTCTCAAGTTTTGAGGGAGCGTGCAATTGGTATGCTGACTGCAGGACTGTCTACAAGAGCTGTTGCCAGAGAATTTTATGTTAATTTCTCTACCATAAACTGCCTCAAATGTTGTTTTAAAGAATTTGGCAGTAAGTCCAACTGGCCTCACAACCGCAAACCACGCGTAACCTCGCCAGCCCAGGACCTCCACATCTGGCTTCTTCACTTGCAGGATCATCTAAGACCAGCCACCCGGACTGCTGACGAAACTCAAGTATTTCTGTCTAATAAAGCCCTTTTGTGGGGAAAAACTCCTGATTGGCAGATCTTGGTTCCCCAGTGGATGGGACTGGCTATGCCCTCCCAGGCCCACCCATGGCTGCATCCCTTCCCAGTCATTAGGGCCTAATGAATTAATCTAATTGTCTGATTTCCTTATGTGAACTGTAACTCAGTAAAATCATTGTTGCATGATCCATTTATATTTTTGTTCAGTATATATTCTTTGTTAATGTCAGTATTGCCTTGTAACTTAAGATTTATGCCTTGTATGTGAATTCATTCATTTTGCAAAGTAATTAAATACACTTGTATTTAGAATTCCTTTCTCCGACATTTCTTGATTGCCGATTACTGTAACTCAACTATAGTGTTCTTGCATATTGCTATTTATCTTCTGGAGTCAGTTCATTTAGTGGGCTATTTTGCTTAGTCGTACTACGAGTCGCATGTGGGTTAAATATAATATACATACCAGTACCAGTCAAAAGTTTGGACTCGTTCAAGGGTTTTTTCTTTATTTTTACAATTTCTACATTGTAGAATAATAGTGAAGACATCAACTATGAAATAACACGTATGGAATCATGTAACCAAAACAGTGTTCAACAAATCAAAATATATTTTAGATTCTTCAAAGTAGCCTCCCTTTGCCTTAATGACAGCTTTGCACACGCTTGGCATTCTCTCAACCAGCTTCATGAGAAATGCTTTTCCAACAGTCTTGAAGGAGTTCCCACATATGCTGAGCACTTGTTGGGTGCTTTTCCTTCACTTTGCGGTTCAACTCATCCCAAATCATCTCAATTGAGTTGAGGTCAGGTGATTGTGGAGGCCAGGTCATCTGATGCAACACTCCCTCACTCTCCTTCTTGGTAAAATAGCCCTTAGACAGCCTGGAGGTGTGTTCGGTCATTGTCCTGTTTAAAAAATATACACTGCTCAAAAAAATAAAGGGAACACTTAAATAACACAATGGAACTCCAAGTCAATCACACTTCTGTGAAATCAAACTGTCCACTTAGGAAGCAACACTGATTGACAATAAATTTCACATGCTGTTGTGCAAATGGAATAGACAAAAGGTGGAAATTATAGGCAATTAGCAAGACACCCCCCAAAACAGGAGTGATTCTGCAGGTGGTGACCACAGACCACTTCTCAGTTGCTATGCTTCCTGGCTGATGTTTTGGTCACTTTTGAATGCTGGCGGTGCTCTCACTCTAGTGGTAGCATGAGACGGAGTCTACAACCCACACAAGTGGCTCAGGTAGTGCAGTTCATCCAGGATGGCACATCAATGCGAACTGTGGCAAAAAGGTTTGCTGTGTCTGTCAGCGTAGTGTCCAGAGCATGGATGCGCTACCAGGAGACAGGCCAGTACATCAGGAGACGTGGAGGAGGCCGTAGGAGGGCAACAACCCAGCAGCAGGACCGCTACCTCCGCCTTTGTGCAAGGAGGTGCACTGCCAGCGCCCTGCAAAATGACCTCCAGCAGGCCACAAATGTGCATGTGTCTGCTCAAACGGTCAGAAACAGACTCCATGAGGGTGGTATGAGGGCCCGACGTCCACAGTTGGGGGTTGTGCTTACAGCCCAACACCGTGCAGGACGTTTGGCATTTGCCAGAGAACACCAAGATTGGCAAATTCGCCACTGGCGCCCTATGCTCTTCACAGATGAAAGCAGGTTCACACTGAGCACATGTGACAGACGTGGCAGAGTCTGGAGACGCCGTGGAGAACGTTCTGCTGCCTGCAACATCCTCCAGCATGACCGGTTTGGCGATGGGTCAGTCATGGTGTGGGGTGGCATTTCTTTGTGGGGCCGCACAGCCCTCCATGTGCTCGCCAGAGTTAGCCTGACTGCCATTAGGTACCGAGATGAGATCCTCAGACCCCTTGTGAGACCATATGCTGACACATGCACATTTGTGGCCTGCTGGAGTTCATTTTGCAGGGCGCTGGCAGTGCACCTCCTTGCACAAAGGCGGAGGTAGCGGTCCTGCTGCTGGGTTGCTGCCCTCCTACGGCCTCCTCCACGTCTCCTGATGTACTGGCCTGTCTCCTGGTAGCGCATGCATGCTCTGGACACTACGCTGACAGACACAGCAAACCTTTTTGCCACAGTTCGCATTGATGTGCCATCCTGGATGAACTGCACTACCTGAGCCACTTGTGTGGGTTGTAGACTCCGTCTCATGCTACCACTAGAGTGAGAGCACCGCCAGCATTCAAAAGTGACCAAAACATCAGCCAGGAAGCATAGGAACTGAGAAGTGGTCTGTGGTCACCACCTGCAGAATCACTCCTGTTTTGGGGGGTGTCTTGCTAATTGCCTATAATTTCCACCTTTTGTCTATTCCATTTGCACAACAGCATGTGAAATTTATTGTCAATCCGTGTTGCTTCCTAAGTGGACAGTTTGATTTCACAGAAGTGTGATTGACTTGGAGTTACATTGTGTTGTTTAAGTGTTCCCTTTATTTTTTTGAGCAGTGTATATTATAGTTTTACTAAGCACAAACCAGATGGGATGGCATATTGCTGCAGAATGTTGTGGTAGCCATGCTGGTTAAGTGTGCCTTGAATTCTAAATAAATCCCCAACGGTGTCAGCAGCAAAGCACCCCCACAACATCACACCTCCTCCATGCTTCACGGTGAGAACCACACATGCAGAGATCATCCGTTCACCTGCTCTGCGTCTCATAAAGACACGGCAGTTGGAGCCAATAATATCAAATTTAGACTCATCAGACCAAAGGACAGATTTCCACCGGTCTACTGTCTATTGCTCGTGTTTCTTGGCCCAAGCAAGTCTCTTCTGATTGGTGTCCTTTTGTAGTGGTTTCCAGTGGTGTAAAGTACTTAAGTAAAAAATACTTTTAATACTACTTAAGTAGTTTTTTGGGGTATCTCTACTTTACTATTTATATTTTTGACTACTTTTACTCCACTACAGTCCTAAAGAAAATCATGTATTTTTTACTCCTTACATTTTCCCTGACACCCAAAAGTACTCGTTTACATTTGGAATGCTTAGCAGGACAGGAAAATTGTCTAATTCACACACTTATCAAGAGAACATCCCTGGTCATCCCTACTGCCTCTGATCTGCAGACTCACTAAACACAAATGCTTCCTTTGTAAATTATGTCTGAGTGTTGAACTGGGACCCTGACTATCCGTACATTTAAAAAACAAGAAAATTGTGTTGTCTGGTTTGCTTAATATAAGACATTTTAAATGATTTATACTTTTACTTTTGAATGTTAAGTACGTTTAAAACCAAATACTTTTAGACTTTTACTCAAGTAGTATTTTACTGGGTGACTTTTACTTGAGTAATTTTCTTTTAAGGTATCTTTACTTTTACTCAAGTATGAAAATTGGGTTATTTTTCCACCACTGGTGGTTTCTTTGCAGCAATTCGACCAGGAAATAGTACAAATAAAGAAAAATACTTGAATAAGTAGGTGTGTCCAAACTAGTACTGTATATGATAATTATTACCCCACTTCAGTAATGCCCACTTTAAATGGAAATACTGTGTGAAGATGTAATTTTGTGCGTGAGCAAAATAGTAACTGAGCGACACATTCAATAGTTGTATTTTGGTATGATGACCAGGCCTTGGCGACATTCGGGAACAATTCAGCAGATCTTGACTTGAATTATTATTTGAGTATGTACTGTCTGTGAGCTACAAACTTGTTTACAATAAATGTACTATATGTTGCCGTCCTAATTGTGTTATTTTTGGGAAAGGTGCATGCGGCATATTTCTGTGTAGGTGGTATTTTTCTGTCTAGGATAGTTGGGGCCACGGTTGGGGCAGGCGGCTCCTTTGAGAAGCTATCGAAACCGGAAATGACTTAATGCGCGGTGTCGGGTTTTGATCAAGAACCGGAACAAACAAACCCCCAAGCAAATATTAAGTGGGGTTGTGTCTAAACACCTGTTATATGATGCAGAGGGTATATGCAGAGATTTCGCAAGGGTGTTAATTTAATTTTAAAACACGATTTATGAAAGGGAACGAGAGTAGCACATGAGATGGCAATTTTATGTAGGACCTATTTATTAGCAAAATTGTCTAAAGAAACAGGAATTCCCCTAAACCAAGCAAGAAGATTTTAACCCGAGTACAGTGTTGGGCA